>NW_021604576.1:4026138-4111054 GCF_004785775.1 Grammomys surdaster | reverse complement strand
GTGTGTGTGTGTGTGTGTGTGTGTGTGTGTGTGTGTGTGTGTGTGTGAAAGAGAGGGGGGGAGAGAGAGAGAGAAAGAGGGAGAGAGAGAGAGAGAACATTGGAAAATACACAAAGGAAAGAGGAAGAAAAGTTGGTGAAAAAGGAAAATTGAAAGACTTAAGAGGAAACAGAGGGAAGAAGGGAAGAAGGGAGGGGAAAGGAAGGAAGAACTTATGCTTTTAAATTTATATAAGTAATGAAGTATTATCTAGAAAAATCAGAGAGGAGTGAAAAATAAACCTACTCAACATACAGATGGGAGAATACATCACTGTATGTGCAACACATACAAGGGGTAATATAAAAATTTTATGATAATTAAGGTGAAATTAAAATGTGTCAAAAGAAAAAAAAGAAAACGAAAGAGAGGAGAGGAGAGGAGAGGAGAGGAGAGGAGAAGAGAGGAGAGGAGAAGAGAGGAGAGGAGAGGAGAGAAGGGAAGAGTAGAAAGGATAGCAGTCTATTTCTAAAGTGGTTATATAGTTAGAGATCCCACATAGAGGACCAAGTTTGTTTTGTTTGAATTTTCAATTCCAAAAAACACATTTAAAGAATGATTCAATTCTATGTAAACCTGACAGACAATAGTGAGGAATTACTGCCCAATTCAATGTAAGTAAACTCTATTACCATGTTATCAAAAACATAGAAAAATATTACCAAATTACATGTAAGTATTTCTCAAGGACATATGTGCAGAAAGTATTCTGCTTGCTTGAGACAGGATCTCACGATTTAGTATTAGCTCTCATGGAAATTGCTATATAGAACAAACTGGCTTCAAAGTCAGAGATTCACGTATGTCTGTACTCTTGAGTGGTAGAGTTAAAGGTGTGTTCTATCTTGCCTGGCAATGTATGAAAAATCTTAATAATATATACTAAAAACCAACTCCTCCCTTCTCCCTGCAACACAAACCACAACCAAGTTGATTTTATCTCAGGAATTTAAATATGGTTAAACTCTTAGTATAGCGTACACAATCCACTATGTTAACAAAGTAAATAAGTCATACTATATGATCATTGGAGCACATAAAAACCAATAGCTTTCTAAATAGACATTCTTTCTAACAACCCAAATTTAAATTAAAATGAGGTATAGAACTAAGTATAAAAATCTAGATGTATAAAACTCTTAAATAACATTTTACAAAATATCTTACAATATCTGGATTTATAACTCTGAAACATCATCCACAATAGTAAAAAAAATGTGAACTGAAAGTTACCAAAACTATCTGTACACCCAAAGCCATTATTAAGACAATTTAAAAAAATGTAAGTCAAAACAGGGAAATGTATATATTCAAAGGAAGTCTAGACTTATTGTCTAGATTAAGAAAAATGTCATCCAATTAAAATAAATAAGAAAGCCTGGGATGTTGGTTCATGTCAATGGTTTTGCTCATATTCATCCTTCCTCCAGTTGAGCAGTTCATGGGAAACAATGGATACCTTCTAAAGGAATCTTACTATTTCTGTTAAGTTCCCAGTGCTGTTGATCACAGAGGCTATGGTGACAGTAAGGCTGTAGTTAATAAGTACTTTCTGTGGAGAGGCTGACTGTTAAAGAAGTTATCAAGATTCTGATCCCCTCTCCTGATCCCCTGCAGATGGCACAGTGGCTAGAAAGAAAACAAGTGTAAGGCTCATGAGCCTCTAAAAGTAATCCTTAAGGAGCTTCAACTGACCTTAACAGGAAAAAAAAAAGAGGATAATGTATTCCAACAACAAACAGTCTTAAATACACAAGAGGAGAGTACAACCAGGAAATGGAGTAATTGGTAACACCAGTAAAACCAATGTTTGGGGGATGGACACTAACAAATTTTAGCAATCTGTTCACCTGTGAATCTTAATAGCCACAAAAAAAAAATCAAATTCCATTTCTAATGGCTCTTCTAAACATATGTCCTTCAGCCTTTTTTTTTATATATACATTGTGTGCTGGTTTGAATATGCTTGTCCCAGTGAGTAGCACTATTAGGAAGGTTGGCCTTGTTGTTGCAGGTGGACTTGGACACCCTCCTTCTGGCTGCCTGGAAGTCAGTCTTCTCCTAGCACCCTTCAGATCAGAATTCTCAGCACCTTCTCTAGCAACATGCAAGCTGAAATATTTCCATATTTCCCACCATGATGACAATGGACTGAACCTCTGAACCTGTAAGTAAGCCCCAATTAAATTTTGTTCTTTATAAGATTTGAATTGGTTATGGTGTATCTTTACAGCAATGGAAACCCTAATGAAAACACATTGTCATCATGTTATTTAAATGTACATTCAAATCTTGCTGGAAAAACAGTAAACACTTAAATGTTTTAAAATCCTGTTATACTACCGCCAATACCTCAGGGAAAGTGGAAGCTAATATTGAATATCTATACAAAGAAGCAGAATAATATCAGAAATAAAATAGAACTTGTAGAAAGCTTTTTCCAGATGCTAATTTTGCCTGCCACTTACCACTTAGAAATCTACTAGTTGCATTATTCTGTTCTTAAGTTTTATACATTTTTTGAAAGATGATGTCTTTTAAACTGTGAATTTCCAAGTCAAGCCATGTCCACCCATGGTTTTCAGCTCTGTCTCTATATATATAACCTATGACAGGAATCAAATTCTTGATGGATAAAGGGTCAAAGGATTTTCATTTCTCGGTATTTAGGGTCGACAGTCTCCAATTCTGTATAAGACAGTTTTATAGACTGGACTTTTTCCCCTCAACATTCACTTGAGGAGGAAAAATTGCATGAAAGATGAATAAAAGAATAATAGCAGCACTCACAGGGCAGAAACTGTAGATTCTTGTACCTTAGATTCCATACCTACACCTCTGTTTCTCTCCTCCTTTGTGAACAATGCATGGTGGGTACTTACCTTTCTAGAATTCTTACAATGGGAAAGAATGTGCCCAATACAGGAAATATCAGGAAGTTTCCAGGGACAAACTGAGCATTGATTTATACCTTACATGGGAAAATTATTTTAACCATGGAATACATGGATTCTTAAATAAAGACAAAATTCTAATTTCACTGATACTCCCAGACCCCTCTCTCTGAGAGCTCAATGAACTGCCAGAGTTCTCTGAAATCAATGCTATTTATTCTCTTTTTTTGCAACATCTTATCCTTTCAGTTTAATTTTTTGCCTGAGAAAATATAAATTAAAATTGTTTGATAAGTATCAATTATACCTCAATGAATCTGTTTCAGGGTAGATACAGACCCTATTACACACGTGTGACTTCTTTGAAAATAATGCATTCATTGGATAAACAGGTTTTTAAATGCTGAAATTGTGCAATGTGGACATTCCATTGTACAAGAGGGACAATGGTCATTGGAGAGACTAACAGGTCCCTTCTCTCTCACATCATATATCTGAGTTGAGAAAATAATACACACGAGAATAACTGGGAACAAAACCATCTTTCCTAGGGAAATGGAAATAACATATATTTTTGTAGATGAAACTATGCTTCTGGGTTATCCATAAAACAAGTTTTGGAGCAAGGTAGTAGACGTTTTGTAAACAAATACAATGTGATCTCAGGGACAGAGAACAAGCTTTGTAGCTGTAAAAACTTCTGTGCCATCACTTAAGAAAACTAAACCTTTTCTATGGAAATGACTAAGATAAGTTTCTACACTGTATAATTTTCTGTTTTTCCCGTGAAGTCTTAATTATGAATATCTTCAATGAGTGGTTGTTGGTATTCACAGATTGTATTTTGATTAGAAGTTTTAAGCCCTTGATATTTTCGGTAAATTCCCCACAAATACACACACACACACACACACACACACACAAGACTTGAATCTGAATCTTACACAATTTCTGTAGTTAGAAAAAAAAAGCTCTCTTGAGAAGCAATAAGTAGAAAATACTTAAAAGTGTATCAGAGTTTACCTATTCTGTGTTGCAGATGTACTGAATATGTTAGAGATGCATGTGTGTGTGTGTGTGTGTGTGTGTGTGTGTGTGTATGTGTGCAGGTGTGTGTGTGTGTATGTGTGTGTGTTTGTGCACATGCATGCTTGCACATGAGTTTGTGTAATAATATATACCAAGTAAAGTAAGAAAGAACACAAAACTGTCAGTTCCACTGAGGGTCATATTACATAGTCATCCTGTTTTAATGTGTGCCACAATTTATCATAAGGAAAATTCACTAGCCATTTCAAAGGCCAGTGGACCTCATCTTTGTCTTTGACTGATGTCCTGGCTTAAACTTACAAGACATCCTTTCCCTTTCTCTAATGATTTCACTGTTATAGTTACTGCCTGTGCTTCAACCAAAACAATGAACACAAATTACACATTGAGTTGAAGAAAATTTTGGTATGAGAAACCTACAAGATCCATTTTTAACTATAGGTTCCACTTTCTAATAACTTTCCAAGTCCAGTAAATTGCAGTTCTCATTCTCAACACTAAAGTCCAAGAAATAAGTTCCTACTACATGGTCCATTTCTCAGAAATCTCTTTGATAACTGATACAAATGTAACGTACATAATTCCAAACTTGTGAATTCATTTATTCTCTTAACCATTTCCTTTTTCTTGTCTTAGCTCTAGAAATTAATAAAGGAAAATTAATTTGGTCATCTTAATATACACAAAAAGTGAAAACGTTACAGTGCTTCACGCATCTAATTCCTATTCTGAATTGTAAATAAGAATCTCTTTAAATTTCTCTTGGATTTTAATTCTAAAAGGAAGACTTAGAAAAACTTCTGTCTTTGCTGATAATTATTCCTTATACAACTTGATATAACTTGCTTGAGGTTCTTTCCTTCTGCAACAAGAATAACTGGTTGATAGCAGAATCTCATTGGCAAATGTGCTGCTTGACAATCAGTCTACTGCTTACTATCTATCACATAATAATCTATTTGGGGAGTCTCTTCACAATTTAGAATGACTTTAGTTTGAGCCATGAGTGAAACTCATCACAGTCATGATTTTAGTTCTTCTGCATAGTTCATATATAAATACATTTTTGAGAAGGTGAACTTTATCAACTTTCATTTTTTTGTGTTACAGTGTTAACAGAGCTATTGATCAGTAGATTTTAAGAAATATTTATGAATAAATACCCAAAATGAAGATATAATTATAGGCAGTTCAATTACAAGTTAACCCAGACATGATTACATAAAGAATTTTGTATTAGAATAATAAAAACAAGGATATATAAAGCATTATTTATTGCAAACCAGAAAGGCATGTGATGAGTAGAAGGTTCAAAAAAGTTGTCACCTAGGAAGGTAACAGTTATTATTATTTCTTCTAAATTAAAGTAGCTAAAGGAAAACAGCTCCGAGACATCCTTCATACTGGATACTCAAAGTCAGATTACTCCAGCTGCGATTTGAACAACTCAATGACAGCGTCAGAGACAAATGATAAATTTCTGTGCCATAGTTCTCATGGAGTCACATAGTAATATTATTAACGCAATATATCTTGATAAAATTTTGATGGGTTATATATAAAATATATAATATAGTATAATATGTATATTGATGATCAAAATTTAATAGTGTTTCCTCAAGATTCTAACATTAATTATAAAATCTATGATGAGCCCCTCAGCAGAAAATTGGCTGTATTTTTTTCTGTCTAAAGTAGTTTCTATTACAGCCAGAATATGTAAACCTTTACTTCACAAAGAAGATGAAATGCATACAACAAATTTTGTTTCTTATTATGAGACTACAAACAAATACATCTCTCACTCTGTCCCTCCTATCCTTCCTAGCTTCCTTTGATTTTCTTTCCCCTATCAGGAGGAAGCCCTTTCTCTAACCAAGACAAGTCTCTGCATATTCTGTATTCCATGGTCTCTACATTCTTAGCTCAGCTCTCTGCATTGAATTTGTGCCTAATTATTCAATCATCTGCTTTATCTAACTAACATTTCATATATTTTTGAGTCCCCTCCAAAACACCTCCCCAGTGCCTGTGATAGTAATCTTTGTCAAACATGCCTACTCCTCTGGCTCCACCCTAATATCCTTCCTGGCATAGCCACACCATTTGAAAGAATACCATTATATGTTCACTCTGAAACAAACTCCTTGAGTTTCTGGTCTTGTGTATTACCAAATCTAATTTTAACTATTGTAAAGAATCTGCCTTAATTGCTAAATCATGTGGTCAGCGTTCCTTTAGTAGAACAAATTCTTATAAATGATTGGTGTGTTGATCATGATCACTATCATCACAATTCTCTACTTGATGGCAAAATTCCCATCTTCTCCTGTTGCCTGGCTTTTTGTATTTTACTTCTCTCTCTCCCATAGGTACTGTTTTCTCTGTTTATAAATTGAATATCAGTCAATAATTGTTCTTCTGACTTTGCTTTTAATTCATCATTATGACCTATGTGCTACATATAAAGTTGTGGTGCCAACTCATTTCTAGATATCTAGTTCAATTTGTCTTCATGCCCCAACTATTAAACAGACATAATCCTTTTAAATTTCCCAAGATATGAACAAAATAAATCTATTATCCCTTACTTTAAATAATATCTAATATTGATGTCACATTAAGCCTGGTCTTTATTCTTCTTACCAATAATAATCTTTTATTAAATTTCACTCGTGTAAAAACAGGCTTTCAATAGTTAATACCTGTGGTTTTTCTAAAATGAAATCCTTATAGTATCTGAAATATTCTGCCCAATGGTAAATAGAGTGACATTCCTGGAGATTACAGACATATAACTTGCTCAGCTGTCTACCTAGGACTTGGAACATAGGTGTATGAGATCTATCTCGTATCTAGCACTAGCATTTAACACTGAACTACCATGTAAAAATTTCTTGGCCCTCATTTATAGCTATGCTATCAGGAATGTGTTCCATAGAGCATAAGCAGAGAAAACAGTTATGATATCTAAGGGTTGATGATCCAGAAACCTTCTAGAACCTAAAGTTTCTAAAGGTTGCTTACTCATTAGGATTTTATCACTATTTTAATTTGCTTATCATGTTGCCTTACAAATTGCCACTGACAATAATTCCTAAATACTGCATTGTTTAAAATATGCTAGATAAATCAAGGCACTCTATCAAAAAGGGAGCAGAGTTGAAAATGGCCCATGAGTGTAAACCGAAATGACTACACTTCTGGACCTGCTTCAGGGAGACAGATCAACTTTATTCAGGTTGAGTCAATGGTTATAATCCACCTGGACAAAGGTCATTGGCTGAAGACTAAGATACTGAGATGCCTTTTTAACATGGGGAGGTATTCCAGGAATCTCAGGTCCTTACTGAATGAATTCTTATTTCTAGAAAGGATGTTGAACTTTTATTCTCTTGCTGACAAAGAAAGTCTGTCCTTTACCCTTGAGCTCAGACTTTCCTGTAATGTCAAACATTGATTTTAGCCCCAGGGTTTCTGGACATACCCTCAAGTAATATGAAACCACTTGAAATGTCCAGAACATGAGAAGTTCTGTCATCCATTTCATAAAGCAAGCTTTAACACAAACTATACCACAGGATTAAATATTTTCCTATGTTTCTAGGAAAATGGTTGAAATTAATAAAACACTATCATCTTCTTGAGCTCCCAAGTTACACAAAAAGAACATATTTTGAATACAAGAGCAAATTTGTAATTCTAGGTCTGCTATAGAGAATCACTGTGTTTCTGATGAATGGAGGAAGAAGGGGACATGATTCGGGTATGGAGGTTAAAGAGACTCAAAAGAAATTATTTCCAAGTTGTGGTAAAGGAACTCAGTAGTAGTTTGGCATATTATGAGATAAAAATGCATCAGGGAACTTAATCTTTATCTGCCCAGATTGGGATTCCCTATTTTAAATATGTTGTCTTTCAATTTTGTATTCTTTCAAATCACTTCTACATCTTCCTCTCTCTATAGTATGGAAAAACTGGCAGAGAATGCACAATGGAAGAAGAATATACAGGTATCTTCCTCACATGTATATCAAATACGTTTGACAAAGTGAGTGAACTCTAACTATATATCATGCGTGGTGTCCGATGCTAGAGACTCAATGATGAACAAAGGAAAAAACACCTTCACTTGTTTTGTGAGCATCTCCAATATATGCAACTACAAAAAAATGGTTACTCTGTTGGCAATCTGCAAATCCCCAATTCTTCAAACATCTGTGAAAGCACAATATTTGCTAAATTCATATTTAGATTTTCATATAATTCTTCTTCATTATATGCAAAGATATTCTAAGTTATACCTAACATCTCTTGTGCTTTATCATTCATTTCCTGAGAAAATGTAAAGGCATTAAATATTGCAATACTATGTTACTATTATGTAACTTTACCTATTTACTAAAAAAATAAAAAAGACTCATTATTTTGACAGAAATTATATACTATGCTACCATCTATTATCCAAATTTAGAGCTATATACTTCCCTCTTTCTTTTTATTGTCTTGGGGTTTATTCAGAAACAACTCTCAGTAACAATAATTATCACTGACCTTGAATCAGTCCTTCCTTTCAATGTGGCATATCTACTACATCAATTATGCATAATTACTAGGTAATTAAATCCAAACAATTAAAGAAAATAACCCTTTGAATCCCATGGCCCAACAGACTCTAACAAAATGTGTAAATATGCTTTTATTGGCTTCAAAAGATTATAATATATTTAATTCACAGCCTAAGAGCATAGCCTTATGACTAAAATTTGTTCACATTGCTATCATTCTCAACATGTATTCAACTGGTTTATTTCTGCAGCATGAAGTTTGGAATATAATTACTATCTGATAAATTGGATCCATTTGCTAATTATATTAACTAGATACACAAATATTTGTTTTGTTTGTTGTTATAAGAAAGTTAACAGACCAAAACTAGTCTTTTAGTTATTTGATTTGTCTTAGATGCAAGAAGACATAGTTGTAAGATAAGTCATTTAAAAAACAGAATTTTAATCACAACATAAATAGAACTTTGGAAAAACATAGCCATTATCTTGAAGCATGTATGACTAATAATGCCCTTGGCAGAGATAAAATTATAGCCGTTATCTATATAACTCAGATCACAGACTACTCGTATTCATTGTCTGGGGGAATTTGGGGATGAATTTTATAGATAAGCACCTCATTTTTTGACACCCTTTATAAATGGGTGTCTGTGATGCCATAATTTTAAAATAAGTCAGAGAAAAACAACCAAGCTCACCAAATTTTGGAGTAAGATAAAACAAGATAGTTCAAGTATTTCTGCAAGTAACTTCTTTGAATCAGAGATCTTCTTCCTCCAAACTCCAGTTCTTTTTCTAAATACATTTAACAAAATCAAAAGCAAAGCATACACTTTCAACTTATAGTGTCAGCACATTTTTCTGACTTGATCAAATAATCCACAATGAAAATATTGTTATCCACATTAAGGATCTGAATGTTAAAAACTAAAAAGGTTCATTTGTCTTTGTATATTAATTATAAATAACATATGATACTAGATGTATATAATAGAAAATTGAGTATAGTATCTTTAAAGTAATCAAATCCTGACACTGGACTTTTTAGTTTGTTAGCCTATAATGTCTATTAGGAGACATATTGTTTTCCTGTTAGAGACTAACACCATTCTGAACCATTTCATACATCGTGGAGAACACAGTAATTCTAATTCAGTACCTTGTTTTCTATGCCAATGCGTTCTTTGTACCAGCGATGCAGCACAGAATAGTGGCTGTTGATTTACTTACCAACAAATATCAGTAGAAGTTTTTATATACTCTGTCTTCCCTGTTCCTGCAGATTAAGCCATCAAAGATATCAACATATCTTATGTATCATTCTTTCAAGTCAGCAGTTCTAATCATAGAACACCTGTCCTAAATGTCCTCAATTAGTAGCACTGGCAGATAATCTGTCAGAACAAAAGTTAATATTGAACTTAAGCATATCAGTTCTGACCAAAGTGAATTTACCTTTAATGAAGTTGCAAAGTGGCTAGTTCACGTCCTTGAAGGATGACACTGTTTCTATGGGCTGGCTTTGGTAAGTGTTGCATGGTTTGATTGTGACACTACTTTGTCACACTAGAACTTCATGATCCTTATTGAGTTGGAATCCATGCGTTTGCTTCTACACACAGCCTTGCTCTTCACTACTCTGAATTCCCTTATCATATGCTCTTCTCGACAGCAATGGGATTGGCCAAGTCCCAATGAGTCTGACTAAGGAAGCAAGTTTTAAGATCGGATTTTGTTCCCACTCTATGATGGGTGATTACTTGAGATATGAATGGTAAACCCATCTCTCAGCCTATCTGCAGGTTTCTTACCATCCTAATGACACTTTAGTCTTCCAGGTTTCTTTTGTCCTAACGTTTATTGAGATACTATTACAAAATAGAATTTTTAAGAATATACTACAATCATTTGATATATCAATACTAAGATATGCTTATCAAATTCCATTAAACTAACTCATTAATAACCTCATATATTTCTGCATTTATATGGTAAGAAAATTAAGATCTGTTATACTATGAACTACAATAAAAATGCTGTATAATGGGGATGTAGAACTTACTCATTTTAAAACTTTTAATAATATTCCATTTCACTCATTTCTTAGTTTATTGAAAAAATAGATATTTTCATGCACTATACTCTGTTTCCTCTCCCTCAAGTCTTTCCAGACACTCCCCACTTCTTCCATCACCAAAATCTGCACCTGTTCTTATTCTTTCATCAGAATACAAACAGCCAAATATTATAAGATAAAATAGAAATAAACAAAAATAGATCAAACAAAAACAGAAAGAAAACAAGAAGCAATGAACCTGAAACAAATATGACAGTGAAATGTATGTTTTATAAGTAAACGAAACCCATAAAAATAAAATCAGAAACTAAAATATATGTGCAAACAATTGTCAGGTTAAAAAAAAATCCAGACAAACCTTATGAGACATAAAGACTGAGAAAAATACCATTAAGTATGCATTGAATTGGTCATCCACTGCTGGGCATGAGGCCTGCCTTTAACTGTGATTTATAAACCCAACTAGACTCCATAGGATAAAGCAAATCTCTCCATTGTTCACTTTTATTAGTTAAAGACAGGTATGGGGGATTGTGTATTTCTCCTCTCACTGCTCGAACTCATCTGATTTAGAAATGGAGACTTTCCATCTAGAACTTAGTGGTTCAAGGTCTCTCACTTTCTACACATTTTTCCATTGTGAGTTTTGGAATTTGTTATCATATATAAGGTAAGCTTCTCTGATGATGGCTCAATAGTATACCCAGTATACTTGGTAGTATAGATATAACAGAAGATTATTCCATTGTTACATTCCTTTAGAAGACCAATGGTATTTAGTTTTACTCTAGGTCCATAGCCTATATCATTTCAGATTCTTAACTGCTTTGGCCATGTTTTGCATGGGTTCCATCTATAGGGTATCCTTTAACTACAATCATATGTGTCAATATCTTGCCAGTGTGTTTTGAAGGCAACTTGCCATTACAGATCACACGATTTGTAGCTGTCTTGTTAACTTTTTTCATCTGAGAGTTTGCAGAGTATCTTTTCATACTATGAACACTATTCAGTAGCAGTGACAGCTTTAAGTAAATACCAATCCATATTTTCTGTATTCAGTGAGCTATATAGGCATTGCCTTTAGTAATGGGGCTGTACCATTCGTTTGTAGGGATCAACACATTGTCTTGGCAATATCCTGGATTGTTTGGTGTTTCCATGGAGTCAGTCCATTTGACCAATGACTCATTAATGTAATCCATTGTTGATACTGGAGGTTTCCTGTAGTGGAAAAGAAATGCTGATTTGGGGCTTTCTTTCCTCTGTTATCTAGTCATTCTAAACTTAGATTCTTTCATATATAAAAATATTTCAAGAAGCTTCTACTATACTAGGATTCCATAGCCCTATTCCAATTGCCTTTACATTTAGATATTCCTTCAGGTGTATTCCTTTTCTCAATATTCCTTTCTTCTTCTTCATCATTGAGTTCTTCCAATACATCCTACCTCCTTGTCGATCCATAACTATCTATTCTATTTCTCCTTCATAGGTAATTCCTTCCTTTCTTTCAGTCCCTTACTCTATAACTAATCTCTCTGATTAATGAGGACATAACAGATAGCTTCCAAATATAAATGAATATATTAAACTTGTCATTTGGGGTCAGAACAACAGACTGAAGAAATCTAGGTATAATGAGGACATAGTTTAAAAATGGATACCCTGCCAAATTGAAAAATCTAAAATAAATGGATAATTTTCGCAATATATACTATCTTTCAAAGTTAAATCAAGTTCACATAAGCCATCTAACCAGAACTACAACCTGTAGTGAAATGGTGGAAGATATTAAAATCTTCAAACCAATAAAAGCCAAGGGCCATAGAAATTTAGTACAGAATTCTACCAGATTATCAAAGAAAAGTTAATGGATACAAAGGATAAAAAATTAACACATAAAATTATTAGGCTTCTTGTATACAAATGACAAATGATTTGAGAAAAACTTAAGGAAACCATATCTTTCCAAACAGCTACACACACACACACACACACACACACACACAAAATCTTGATGAAACTCAAACCAAACAAACAAAAGTTAATACTCCTCAAACTTTTCCACAAAAACAGAAACATTGTCCAATTCTTTTTTACAAGGCCAGTTATTCTAATACCTAAACCACAAAAAGATTCAACAAAGAAAATAATTACAGACAATTACCTTATGAATTTACACACAAATATTCTCAATAAAATACTGACAAGCAAAAATGCAAGAGCATGTCAAATGATCACTCACTGTAACCAAGAATGTTTCATCTCAGAGTTGCAGGGATAGTTAAAACATATAAATCAATAATTTAGTCCACCATATTAAAAGAGTAAAAATAAAAAACCACATTATCATCTCATTTGATGTAGAAAATGTTTTTGACAAAAATGCAACACCTGTTCATGATCAAATTCCTGAAGACAAGAGATACAAGGAACATATCTCAACATAATAGAAGTCTTTCCCCACTTCCCATGCCTGCCAGCTTTCCGTCCTTTCTTTGATTTTTAAAAATTCTTAGTCTTACTTTTGTTGAAGCATTTTTCTGTACCCAGTAGTTTTATTAATATCATCACAAATGACAAGATTTCCCTACTTCAAGTAAAATTTTTACCTACCACCTAATCATCTGTCTACTGTAACTATCTATCAAATCAAATCATTTTCTAATGTCCACAATCCATATCTGTCTATCTATCTATCTATCTATCTATCTATCTATCTATCTATCTATCTATCTACACACACACAAACACACAGATAGAGCTGTTTCTCTTCCTACACTAAGTCAATGGTTTGGTAGATATCATGAAACTCCACTCATTGGGTGGCTTATCATCGTCTTCATTTGTCATCATGCCCAGGTAGAATACAAACTGACCTATGTAACAATGTTTCACATTCACCTCACATCCACAAAGCAACATCTATATCTGACTTAGGTTTTGTCTAAGATGTTTACCTGATTTATCTACGTTTTTTTTTTGTTTGTTTTGTTTTCCTTTGGGTAGTGCTGTGTATTAAAGCTGGGGCTTTGTGCATGAAAACCAAGTAAACTACCACTGTGCCATATCTGAAATCTAATAAGACGATTTTGAGTTTGGGGCTAAGAGGATAATTAATTTATCATTAGTGAATGAGATAAGATTGAATTCTATATTCATGTACTCATATTTAACATATCTGTTTTCTCTACATATCAAATGCCCATCCCACATATATCAATTCTGCTTTATTAATTGCCATCCCATTCTTACATCCACAAACGCCTTTTGGAATTATGTTTGAGGTAAATAGTTCATGAATTAAAAAAATCTAGCAACTATTACATTTTGTGCCTTATAGTCATATCCTACATATTCCAAGCTGTAACACAATACTAGTCACTTTTCCTATGGAATGTTTAGAATTGTCAGCTGTAGAGACAGAGCCTCTGCTCTAGAAGTCATGGGGCTTGTGCTTTAGTACTCTATGAAGAGTTTCACATATATTTCTCATGATCTAAAGTTTAATAACCAAGATCTGTCAAGGTTTATCATAATATCAGGGGATTTTGCACCACAATATAGACTTACTTTAAATGTTTCACCTGTTAGGCTTGTTTAAATCCCCAGATTTTCCTGTCAGTAACTTAGTCAAACTATTTTCAAGTCTGAGACCAAGCCTTCCAAATGCAATCTTAACTTAAAGTGGCTTTATTTTCTTCTTGGTAATAGTAATTATGGGATATAATCATACACTTTACATTGGAAATAACATCTCAACATGCTGCAGATGACTAGAACCTTGAAAACCTCACTTATGCATCAGCTTATGAATTTCTACAAGCTCTTATTCACACCTAGTGCAGTACATATGCTGAAATATAAGTTTCTTTTTTCATATGGTAGCAACATAATATTCCAAGAAATTTATATATCCAAATCTCATATATATATATATATATATATATATATATATATATATATATATATATGCTGGGGGATTTAGGAACAAAGAGAAAGAGAGTGAGGGAGAGAGAGAGAGACAGAGAGAGACAGAGACACAGGGACAGAGACAGAGACACAGAGACAGGAATGTATTCTCCAAATAAATGATACAATTAATATATAGTTGTTACCTTGAATGGAAAAGTAACATCTTGAATTACTGAATTTGAGATATTAAAAAAATCACTATTCTAAAAGAATCACAATTTTCACTGTGATGACACATTGCATTCCCAGAGGCTTGTTCACATTCTAAGTGGCACCAAGCAAAGCAAGTATCTGGTGGCTGATTTTATGTATAAAGCTGACAAATCTAAGAGATCACACATATCTGGTCAAAGTTGTAGTTATGTACATAGCTCTGATTGTAGTTCAAGGAAAAATTCACATTAAAGCCAAATAAAGTTTAAGATTATCTGTTATCATTAACATTGACTTACTTGTTCAATCTACTGAGAGACTGAATACAATAAAGAGGTAGAAGAAGTGAAAGTCCTATTCTTTGCCTAAGCTGTGGCCATTCATCTTTTCTTCTGTATTTCATACTAAAGCTTATGATTTTTCAGAGTCAACCAATTTCTCAAACTTAAACCAATATTTTCACTATCATCCCTGACTCACTGCCATTCTCAGACTCCCATACTGTAACTCAATAGGATTACTAGCTGATCTGTTTCTTTAACTTGCAGATGGTAGAATTGAACGCTTTCTGGTCACTGGAATTACACACACAGCTCCCTATTATTTTCATTTTTCTATAGAACTCTAAACAACATAAAAATCAAAAGTTGAGTAACTTCTAGCTTGTTTATAAACATGTACATTGAATGTTCACTCCATTCCCTCCTGATAGTATTCTATGTGCCTTCATGTTAGGTATTAATTTTCTGTGTAAGCTGAATTTTCTGGAACTTTAGTGCCCCATCATGGTGATTTTTTCCAAGCCTCAGCCTATAACAGCTAGTAACTTTATAAGGATATCAAAAAATATATTGTAATGAAGGATGAAAAATGAAAAAAAGAATGTAATGAAAAAATATATTGTAATGAAAAATACCTTCATTTGTAATGATACTAGAAATGAATAACTAACTTCCCACTGAACATCTGTTCAAATGTTGCATGGTACATTCGACTGAACATTTCTACCATTGTATATCATATAATATAATATCATGTTATATCATATCATATGATCCTTTACCTCCAGTCACTTCCAACCTTTCCACATCTAGAATCTCATTTAAAAGTAGCTATCATTACATTTTAAAAGTCATCAAAAGCCTAAATATGATTTCTTATCATTTACTCCTTAAAGCAAACACCAATCCCCAAACATCCTTACAAAATGTATGCTAACTCTTCCCAACACACCCATAAAAATACCTTATCTTTAATATTTATCAGTATTACCCAGAATCATAAAAATTATCGTATTATTCAGCATATTTTCTATTCTAATCTAATCTACAAAATGTCCCTACATATATGTTTTGAATATAAAAATATATTCCTATCCTTTAGAAATATTAATGTGTTTCAGTAGGAAAAGCAAGTATTTTTCCAGGTATGAAAGCTCTTCATAAGACATTGGTAGTTTTCTTGATGATTCTTCCTTATTTATTCTTGGTTCCAGATAAGTTGAAAAGTACAGTTTCCTAATGAGCCCCAGAGGTTTGGTGTTGGTACTTTCTTAATGTCCTGTAACTCTGAGTATAATTCTGACCCTATCTGAGATGCATATTTCAGCTCCAAAACTCATCACAAGGAGCAGGTCCTCTATAAAAGCATGCATGAAATTTGCTGCTTATTACTGTATGTTTAATCAACTGTCCATATAATATTATTTCTTGTATCCTTCATTACATGGCAATAACTCATATTAGGGAATGAATGAATTATTTTCATTTTGTGTTTTGTTTTGGTTTTGGTTTTTCTAAGGGGAATACCAACTGCCAGCTTTAAAATACCAGAGAAATTATTCTAGAAATCCCAAACTAACCCAAAATATAAAGATAAATGGAATCGCCTGGTACCCAGTAGAGTGACTATGGTTTTGAAATTTGTACTGCATCCTTCTCACTGGCCTGTTAATTCCTTTAGTTTCTAATATCTGAGAACATTTTACAAATAACTTATGTTTAAGGAAAGAAAATAAACAGCATGCTCTCTTTTATTAAGTTTACCACTAGAGGCATTATTATAAAATAACATCTGATGTATAATTTTTATAAATTCCTATGACAGTATTATTTTAATAAAAATACTTATTTCCTTTTAAAGAAATATTTTATTTTAATTAATAAACCACAAAGAAAAGGTAAGCACATTTGAAAAATCTATAATGTTGAATGTACTCTTAAGTTGGTAATATATACCAAAGTACGTAATTCTATATACATGCTGCTTATATAATATTTTTATCAATATCATCTATACATGCAAACTAAATAGAAGTGAAAAACTATCTTGGAAAGCTATGAAAGGAGTAAAACATTTAGACTATCACGATTGCTCCTCACATACTTTTTCCCCTTCTAGATTTGGTCAGTGCCAAGAATTTTCTAGGTCTGAAGAGAAAGAAGCAAACAATTTAGAAATCTCTGTTTCCATGTCTATGTATGAGAACTGATGTAGATAGGAATTACATATCTTTTATGCATATTGGGATGAAAGTAATAAAACCAGGTCAGGTTCAGAAGAGAAAACTGACAAGACACAGGGTGCAACTGTGTAAAGAAATCTTTCTTGTAGAAGGAAATTGTTTCAGAAAGAAGAAAGATACTAGAGAGAGACCAGCTAGTATAAAAGCAACCCACAAGCTAAATGTAATAAATCTGATATAAGATAGAAATATGCTACAATGTCCAGTTGTCAGTATGTTGGCTTCAGCATGAGGAAAAATTTTCTTCACTCTATTATCTATATATATGATGGATTAGAAGTGGTAGGGAATTTTATTCTCTAAGGTAGTATAAAAGGCCACATACTTGTTTCTAGAGTCCTCTGCTAGAATCAGGCATTATTGGCACACAGTAGTAGCTATTATACCCATGTCCTGGTTCTCCTTACTTTTCTGTTACTTTTCTCACTTTTTGAGCTTCAAATAAAGTATCTTCAGGTCATTTTCCAAATAATTTCTTAAAGTTGAATTCTTGTTCAATAGTGTGCTTCTGGAAAGTTCTAAACTACTAGAGCAATTATTCAAATGTAGAGATATTCAAAGCTATACAACTAGATAAGATAACACAGTGTGAAAATGGAGATAGAAAAGATACATAAGGAATGAAATCTGAATGGTTAAAACACTGAGAAGAGAGGATGAAAACCAGGAAAGACAGACTGAGTGATATATTTAGGAAAAATGAAGGTGATCTTTTTGAGGAAATTAGGTCAAGACAGTATCAAAAGTTGCACCTAGTAATAACTATGCTAAGAAAAGAAAGAATGGACTCAAAAATACTAAAAACACATGTTTTCTCTGATAAATAATGTTAATGGAATTTAGATTTAAAGTATATGTGTGTTAAGAGATAAAAAGTATGAAAGAAATTAACTATTCTAGTGAGAGATTAAGTCAAACCCTGAAGGGTTTAAATACAGAGAATAAGAGATGCAGGGTACTTAAAGTAACCATTTGTAGGCTGGAAGAAATATCAAGATTCTAAAAGCTAAGACAGAAAGAAATAATGAGAAGAAAATGGTTAATTGGGTCAAATATTGATAGAGGGAGAATAGCTGTCAAATAAACTAATAGGCCTAGTAAGAAACAACTGTTGACCCTAAAATAGACGTTTTCCTAGTGCCATGTGCCAGACATCAGAGGATGAGCTTAGGAGAAAATGTGTGATTACTAAAGACATACAGTGACTACAGCAGCTCCTGCAAGAAAAGAGAAGACTGAAGGAGCTGAAAGGGTTTATGGCTCCATGGGGAGAGAAACAATACCAACCAATCAGAACACCCAGGGTGTTAATCACCAGCCTGGGAGCACATAGGGAGGGACCCATGGCTCCAGTTGTATATATAGGGGAGGATGGCCTTGTGAGGCATAGGTGGGAGAGAAAATCCTTGGTCCCTTGAAGGCTGGGTGCCCCAGTGTGGGGGAATTCGAGGGCTGGGAAGTGGGAGTGGGTGGGTGTGTGGGGTTACATCCTCATAGACGCAGGAGGAAGGGGATGGGAGAGGAGGTTTCTGGGTGAGGAGGAAATGGGGAAAAGGGATTACACCTCAAATGTAAATAAAATATCCAATAAAAAAAGAACTTCAAAATGTAGGCAAACTGTCAAATACATCACAAAAGGAGTGTATATGCTTTTCAATGTGCAGTTGAAACATATTGGCTTTTTCTAATAAATGAAGAGGTTTCTCGAGTTTTTCAAAGTTTCACCTTGAAAAAAAAAGAAGTTTTTTTGGAAAGTCTAGAAATATGAGGAAAAACTGAGTATTAAATTAGGGTTATTTTTATATCACTAAGTCCATACAAAACCAAGAAGTCATTTTCAGTTTATACTGGCTTGGACCGAAAAGAGCAGTTTTCTCCAGTAAAATGACACTGGGTGTAGGAACAACGTATTAGGGCAGACTTCATGATGATGTGCAATTATCTAACACAAAACAGAGTCCATGATTTATGTGTGATTTCCTTTGCAATGTAAGGAATGTGAAGTTGGGATGTTACTGTGTTGGGGAGAATCTGGGAGGACATGAGGAAGAGGAAAATGTGATCAAAGTACAGTATGACATGTTTTGAAAAAGAGAGTCACATGTTAACATTCTGGTGTATAAATGCTTTAAAGATAAGTTCATCTAGAAGATATTAGTTACTAACTATGCAATTCTTTGTATCATTTATACATTTTACTTAATATGCAATACTCTTTATCATTCATATGCTTTAATTAATATGACATGTAGCTCAACATTTCTACATGCATACACATAATTCTGGAAATGGAATACACAACCCTGTAAAAACAATGCAAGCAGTAAACCTCAGATTACTTAACTTTATCTAAGCCACAGAATCTGAGTCTTAAGATCTATAGTCGTTTTATTAGAAGAGTGAAAAGGGGTTGGACCATGGCTGAAGGAGTTAGATGCTTTTCTCACAAGTGTGAAGATCTGCATTTGATCCCTACCAAGTGACCAGGGCTGGGGCAGTTGAGACAGTTAGGCTAGCTGGCTCATCAAACTCTGGATTAGTGAGTGACTGTCTTAAGAGATAAAGAATACTATTGAAATGACAGCTGACATTGACTTCTGGCCCAAGTATGCCCCCCACAAACACACACACTCAAAAAGAAAGAAACAGTGACGTGATAGCAACTGTGGGAATATTTGAATGGAAAGAGATAGGCACAATCGTGCAGAAAGTAGCAAGGCAGGGTGTTGGAGGGGCAAACATGAGCAAAACTCAACAATATACATGTGTCGTAAAATTATTACTTTGTATAATTACTATTAAAAAGTTAAATGATCTAGCAAGATGGATCAGTGGGTTAGACACTTGCTACCCATCCTGACAGCATCAATTTGAACCTTGTGACTTCTGAATTTACGTGACTATTTTAAATATTTATTATTTTTTTAACAAATTATATTTATTGCTTGGGGTGAATTAATGTCACCTTGAATTCAAAGACTCAAACTTTGGTTTGAGCACAGAATTTTAATAACATGACTCCAGGGAAATTCATTGGAATTCCACAACAAACGAAACTAAACTAAAATAAATCACCTAATCAATTATCCAATATCAAGTAACACCAAAATCACATATATACATATAAACAGCAGTAAATGGACTCAGCAAGTTGTATTTCTATACTTGTGTGTTCTGTGGTGTGTGTGTGTGTGTGTGTGTATGTGTGTGTATGTGTAACAACACTAATTAAAGAAAAATAAGCAATGAATTTGAAAGGGAGGAACACAAGGGAGACTAGAGTGTGGGAACATAGTGTAAATCCAGTACACATATATGACATTTTAAAAATTAAAATAAAAAGTAAATCAATTGAACCATATCACTTCTTTTGTTTCTGTCATACCTCATACTTCCCCAGATCTGAGTGATCACTGAATAGTACTTACTGAACAAAGCACAGTAATAGTCAAAGTGGCATAAATATGAGCTTAAGCTCTTGTAAATTGCCTATAAGTGAAGATGAAAAGAAACTGCTCTGTAAATGACTAAGCTAAGGAGTCCTTGTACCTTCTAATGCCTTTACCTTCTAATGCCATAAATAAAGTCATATTGTATAATCATTGACTATTAACTATTAACAGATGCTTTTTCTCCCCTATAAGAGAGGTTCACCATAGCATCAGAAATAGTATCAGGCCTTGGAACCTCCCCTTGAGATAGATCCCAAGTTGGATTGGTCACTGTACCTCTTTTCTCTCAGTCACTTCTCTGTTTTTGTTCCTGTAGTTCTTTTAGATATGAATAATTCTGGGTCAAGATTTTTGACTGTGAGAGGCCCAACAAGCTGCTGATTGAGACAAATGCAGATACTTATACTCAACCAGTGCACTGAAGTCGGGGAACCCTGTAATTGAATTAGGGAAAGGCTGGAAGAAGCTGAGAAGGGTCACCCATAGGAAGACCAGAAGTCTCAACTAAACCCAGACCCCTGAGATCTCTCAGATACTGAGTCACCAACCAGGCAGCATACACAAGCTGACCCAAGGCCCCAGAAACATAAACAGCAGAAAACTGCCTGGTCTGGCCTCAGTAGGAGAAGATGCTCCTAACCCTCTAGAGACTTGAGGCCTCAGTGAGTGAGGGAATCTGGCAGGTGGTTACATTTTCTTGAAGACAGGGGCAGGAGGAATGGGATAAGGAACTTTGGAAGAGTGGACTAAAGGGGGAAGGGGTAATGTCCGGACTGTAAAAAAATTAAAATAATTTAGAAAAGAGAGTTTCACCAATTACAAGATATAAAAAAATAGAGAATTTCTACCACCTCCCACATTACTCATGTACTCAAAATATTGTCATATTAGTGGAAATAATGACTGTGACAGCATGAAGCATTTTCAGAAGCTAAGAAAACTGGGAATTTGTTCTATGCATTCATTTCCAATTTCCTCTGTAATCTGCCACACATGTATTTGGGACTATGAATCTAAGAGTACCAAAAAATGAAGCAAGAAATGCTTCTATAGTATGACTGACTTTTACAATTTTATATTTAAATATATTCAGTATATTCAAAGTTTAAGTCTGACAACAGGATTCTGATTAACTAATTAACAGAGGAATGGATAATAGATAGAAATTATAAATTAAAAAACTTATACTATATTTTTATTTACTCTCACTAAAGTTCTACTGATTTTCTTCACTCAACACTGAATTCGTTGCAATGTCTGTAAAATGTTGATAAGTTTATCAATAGACATAGAAAAGTGCATTTAATAGTATATGTAATACTGAGAGTGAGAGCTTATTAATTATTTAGCCATTATTTGAAATTAGTTTAAGCAATCTTGTTAGCATCCTCAGCCATTTCTTATCTCAAAGTGTGAAGAAAGAAATCAAAACTAAAAAATGTCAAATCAATATGATTCTATAAAACTTTTTCTAATACGAAAAATAGACTTTCCATTGTGTAGGGTAACAATGTATTGTGAGTCCTACAAGTAACCTCTAACTCTGGAGTCAGATTGCTTGTAATTGAGCTATGAGATATCTTGTCATTAGTTGGATGATCTTGATTAAGTTAAGTCATCATCATTTCTTTTCTTCTCATCTATGGATAGTATAAATTATAAGAACCATCTTCCTAGAAATAGGTAGGTTTCTCTTATCAGTTCTCCAGACTCAAAAAATAGTACAAATTAACCAACTATAAGAACACTTCTACATCAAAAAAGACCATCAATCTCTTTCTTATGTCTATCTAATCAGTAAATTATATAAAATGAGCCACAATGGATGTGACTCATGACATTGTAAAACAGTCTTGTCTAACAAAAAGAGCAATACCATGACCAGTCTTTTCCCTACTTCTCTTTGTACTGAATATTTCATGGATTGGACTGACAGATACATCTTGTTCTATGAAATATGCTTGGAAATTAAGGGCACATCCACTAAAGTGAAGAAGAATACCGGACCTAGGTCCATATTACTGGAATTGAAATTCCAACACAGCAAGGACACACACAACAGCATAAAACAAGAAAGGTTCATTTTTTGTTCATGTTACCTTCCATTATGGCAATGCAGGTAATTTTGCTCCACATTGACATGAATCATAAACCATTTGGGGCAAAATGCCCTTATCAAGGACCAAAGCTAAAGCAGTTTTTTACTATGCCAGACACTGTGATTATCAGAAATAAAATAAATAAAACATATACCACCCCATATAGGCTTTTTTCCAGAACTGTCACATCATTTCATCACATTTAACTTGTTAAAGAAAATCTTAACTTTATTATATAGCCATGTCTGACATCAAGGCTATAAGAAATGCAGGAGCACTCTCATACAGGCAAAAGGGAGGGTGAAGGGCAGATGAGGGATGGGGAGGCGGGTGGAGGGGTAAACAGAAAGTGGGATATCAAGAGATGGGAGTGTGGTTAGAGGGAGCAACCAGGAAGTAGGATATCGCTTGAGATGTAAGCAAATGGAATGATCAATAAATATTAAAAAAAATCTCCAAGAAAAAATAAGAAATATAATCTCATCCTTTACTAGGAAGGAAAAGACTCAAAAAGTATCAAGGAGGAACAGCAAGCATTATTGAGGACCACAACTTTCTACCATGGAATACTTAGATTAAAATCTTTAATCTGTTTAGTTCATTATCATATATATTCCTTATAATTGATGCAAACCTAACTATAACCCTTCAGATAGAGTTAGCAATAAGAATTTAATGAGATGGGATACATAAAGCATCTGATGTAGAGCTTGGCACTGGACAAGCACTGAGTAGAAATTCTGATCACTGTTTCAATCCATTGGAGTACAGTGTTTCTCAGAGGAGAATGTATAAGCTGTGACTAGTAGATACCACTCTATCTCTACGTATGTGATAACTCTGAAGTCAAAAAATCATTGTCTAAAAATTAAATGTGAGAACAGTCTAGCTGACAGGCAATGCTTGGCAGTGTATATTTTGGCAAGAGTGTGGCGTGTAAGGAAGCCTTCTGCTGCCTCTGTCATCGCGTCCATGTGCCTGTGTCTTAGAAGCCTACTTGAGAAGAACATGATGAAGATCTTTCTTTGCCAGCTGCAGTACCTCAGAGAACTTCTCAACCCACATTCCAATAAGCAGCCTTTTCTTACTGCACTGTCTCAAATTTTCACAAAGACCAGAAAGTTGACCACTGCAAAGTGGCCTCATACTCTGTGCAGACCGACAGATAATTTCTTATTACATCTTAAAATTGTGGGGGAAATTGTAAATGCATGCACTTTTGAGAAATGCTTGTGGTCCCAATGTTAAAGCCACACTTCAGTTTCTACCAACCTGAACTGACATGGGGAACAAATTGTATCAAGAAGGAGTAACTTGATTCCTTTGTTTTAGTTTCTGTAGCATCATTATTACTTTTTCTGTTTTTAATTTTCAATCACTGTTTATTTTTCAACAATGGAAAATGGTAGGTCTCTCTCTAACAGGGTAAAATACAATAATTCCTATTCTTTATAGGCAACAATTTAATCTGTCCACATCTTATTATGCATATTATACTGCATATAATGCTCAAAGCTTTGTTTTCCTGCTTATTCCAAATATTTCCAATATAACATTTAGGAATATTTCATGTATCTGCACCACAATTGCCTTAGGTAATCCAAAACAACTCATTAGGAAATCCAATCATAATTTATATTTATTTGAACTCTGAAATAGAATAAAAAAGAAAATCTGGTAATTTTCCAGCCCCTTTATTTTGATGGCTTATAATTCATGTTACTAGTTACCAGAATCTTTTCAATATTGGAGACAAGCTCACTTATCTGCCTAACACCAAATATTGCATTTGTTCTTACTAGTAGCACAGTACTAGAGTTTCAATAGTAGGATGGAACTGTGTGGCATCTCACAATACAGTCTCTGCTTGACATCATGAGTCCCCAGGTTTCTTGACTCAGAATTGCAGCAGTGAGCATTGTGAAAAAGTGAGTCACTCTCCCAAGGGGGACATTTCTAACTCTGTCCACAAAATAGACTTTCTGAGTTACAAAGTTGTTATGAAACACATCATACAGGATCCAAGGTGAACTACAAGGACATTGTGGAATTTGTGACCATTATAAAGCCCACGATGGTTACAAGCATTATGGGCTCTGAGGAAACATAGCCTTTGGATCTTCAACACTATATTTGATGAGCATATCATGGATGCCTACAGACACTTCTCTAAGAACAAACACCTAATGTGGCAAGAAATACCAGAACAGTATGGACAAGAAGTCCTCTCAAAGAACTGTTCTCTAAAAATCCACATAATCTAACTCTATGAAATTGAAAGAAACTTGTTCAATCAACTAAACTCTGACAAGATGCAGTGGTAAAATGTAAATAAAATATCAGCAATACATTAAAATTTTGCTTAATTGGGACTGGAGAGATATTTCAGCAGTTAAGAACACTTACTGTTCTTTCAGAGATCTGAGTTGAATTCCCAGCAACCACAGGGTGGCTCACAATCATCTGTAATGGGATCTGATGCCGTCTTCTGGTGTGTCTGAAGACAGCTATAGTGAATTCATATTCATAAAATAAATAAATCTTTTTTAAAAACTTTACTGAGTCGTGATCAAAGAGAGTTTCTTCAGAATACTTATGATTTGATGCATGTCAATATATTTCACTTTTAAGCATATGTCATTGCCCTCATCCATATTCTCTCAGCTATCTTTACCACTTTCCTGAAATTTATATCAAAAAATCAACATATGTATTTGCTTGTTACATAGCTCCCCTGCACAGTGTTTCTAAATAAAATCTTCTTTGCTAGCTTTTCTTTCTGTTTTTAATAATTTAATTTTAAATTTAAGTCTATGTGTGTGTGTGTGAGTGTGTGAGTGTGACTGTGTGTTTGTGTGCTGCATTGCATTGTGCAGGTGCCTCTGGAGATCACAAGAGAGCATCAAATGTACCTGCAACTACGATTACAATAGTATGTTATCAGCTGCCTGATACAAGTTCTGGGAACTTAAGTAGGATCCTTTGCAAGAGAAGTATGTGTTCCTACATACTGAGCCACCTCTCCAGCCCTAGGCATTTCTTCTTAACTTTAGTTCCTGTTAGATTTCTCTCCAGCTGTAATTTCCTAAGGATTCTGAATCTATTTACTTGATTTGCACAATGGAAAGTAGGAGAGAAAATGGAAAGGTAGAAGGGGAAGAGGTTGTTTGGGTTCATTTTAAATCACTTTTCTTGGTCTTGATGTTCAATGTTTCAATCATTATACTAAAATTTGTAAAAACAAATTCTCTTCATAAATATGTCAAATACTCAATGTCAGAGACAGATAAGTGTTAAAGAGAAAGGCTTATTTGGGGACAACAATTCAGATTATTGTGTAAGTAATAATGTGGAGTCAAGAAAAAAGTTAGAGATGATTCTTAATGACCTGAAAGCTATACAAAAACCTGGGAAGGAAAAAATATTGCCTTTAAGCTATACTTAGAGACTTCTCCAAACATAGTCACATGAATAAAACATTGCTCAAAATTCTGAGAAGTCAAATGCAGCCAATAACCCCCACATTCTCCCAGAGGATGGCACACCATCAACATATACCTACTTTATCACTGGTCAGCTCATTTTTAAAATAACAATACTATTAAAAATCAAAGTATATACTTCACACACACACACAAAAAAAAAACCTATAAGTTAAAGGCTCACTGAAGAAGAATTGTTTCTTATTAGGTGGTTTTTGCATGTGAATAAAATGAGACGTTATTTTGAATTTCTTTTTCATGAGTAGCAATTTCTAGAAAAAGAGAAAGATGATTCTAACCATTTAGGAGCATTAGCAAAACTTGGAAACATATACTCTTCTGAGCATCCACAGATCAGTAATTATTGGTTTGGTCACATTTATGAAAAGTACATGCTGCCTAAGTAAAAGTCTATGAAGGTTTCAAATATGACATTAAGCAAAAACAAAGGTCTGGAAACCAAACGTGCTTATTATAATTAAAATCTGAATGGTCATTCTAGACCCATGAGATCTCTGTGGTCAAGCACAAACTCCACCGTCATTCCTCAAAGTTCCTCTATCCCTCTTTCAGCGGCTGTTTCTGCTTTCCCTAACTGCCTTCCTGTAGGCTCCAACTCAGTACTCCTGCACGAGCTGCTTTAACTTCCTCTGCCCTGTAGTTCCTGCCTGCATCTGTCAGTTGACATCAGGCGGAATTCAAGATGAGCCTGCCTGGCTGTCAGCTCCAATGTCTGTGCCTTCCTCTTCAGCTTCTTGTTCTGCTGTCTCCCAGCTACATCCTGTCTGGCTCACTGCAGCTGTTTCTCTAGAAATGTCTTTTGCTTCAGGAACAGGAAGTGTGCACCAGGGCCTTGGCAGCTGTCTAATCTTGGATAGTCTTTCTCCTTATGTAATGCTTTTACTTTAATCTCTTTCCCCTCTTGGCTAAGGAAATGTGCCTCACTACCTGTAACGGTAGCTGCAAGTCAGAAAGGAGCTTCTCCATTGCAAGAACTGTGCTTAAGGAGCCAGCTGCAGTAGCCTTTGCGGCATATCTGTCTCATCCCCTTTATCCTGTCTCCCCACATTCTCACCAATACTACTTTCACAGCTCTTTGTGTCTTTCTCCACACTGTTGTTTTTTCAGAAAGGATGTGCCTCAACATAAAACTTTTCTTCCTGTAGCTGCAAGGAGTCTTGTAGCTACTATTCTTACTGGGTTTGAATTCATTCTCTAAGCTGGTCCAACTTTGTCAGTAAGTACTACCATTGACTTTCCTTTTACTTTGTTCTCCAACTTTGTTAGCATTTTTGGTTCATTTAGATCACAAAGGAAAGGTGCAATGTAATGCAAATGCCAGTAACTCCAGTACTAGGGGTGAAGGCAGGCAAATCACAAGTACAAAGTCAACCTCAGATACATAATGTGTTTGAAGCTAGCCTTGGCAATGGGAGATCCTTTCTTATCTTAAAGAACAGTGCCAAAAATAAAAGACTATTGTCCCTCTCTGCAAGTGTAAAAGAACATAAATTCCTTTAACAGTTCTTAGGAACAATTTAGGAATTAATTTTAAAAAATGCAAGCCAGATATTTTTTTTATTTATACAAAAAATATTTTTTAGAACACCTTTTGTAGAGACAGTATATAAGACATGGGCAAAGATTGATACTGCAGCATATGGTGTGTAGTATATGCTTTCCACATTCTCTCCCAGTGTCATCTCAATTTTAAACAGGAGAAAAAAAAATATTACATGTTGAGGTAACTTGCTAATGACACAAAGTTTGGGTAATATACCATTAACTCCCTTTCTTTCCTCCAGGAAGCTTTAGGCCACTGCATAAATCAATTCAGGCTGACTTTTTGCCAATTTTCAGTGCTTGCTTGGTACAACTGATTACATTATTCTGAAATTTCCTCGTTAATGAAATTGTCAACTTTTAGAAGACAGGACTTGCAAGGAACTCTAGAGCAAAATGCAGTACAAGACAAATTTCAGCAAATAGCTGCCAAGAATTTCATTTCTTTAAATGCTATGTTCTAAATACTGGGGACACAATACAAACGAAGTTAACCAGGTGTTAACTTCCATGGACTTAATGTTTAGTGGACAGAAGAGAAGAAAATTCTCCTTACATAGATATAAAGGGAATAGAAGTAATTTCCAAGGTGTGATTTTTTCTTTTTGTCCTTGCCATGATGGGTACCTGACATAAGTAACAAACAAGCAGGAAGGATCCAGTTTGCTCTTAGCTTCAGCTATTTCATCATTAAATGCTGTGACAGAAGAATACCCACATGATGAAGAGAAAGAACTAGCTATATTTCCCCTTTCTTAATAGGGCACAGATTATAGGATCATTCATTCCCCCATTCAAGGGAACCATGTATTTGTCTTAAACAGGCATTGGCTGTGTATTCTCTGCAGGCATGAAGAACCTAGGCCAAACTGAGGCAAATAAGGAAACAATAGTGGAGAACAAAATTTCCTGAGCTTGACAGCCTCTAACTAAGGATTAAAATTCATGCTCTGAGTGATTAAGGCAGATTTTTTGTTATTTATGCAGTTCTTAGATTTAGCGTTAAATAAAAAAGCATATTAAAATACATACAAAAATCACAAAACTACAAAATAATATAATGCACTTGAATATGCCTTTCAGCAAGATTATACAACTTCCAGAATTTGTTTCTGATTAGAAGTAGTAGTAGTGGCAGTAGGCATGTCTGTGGCTGCTGGGTTTGGTGGTGTTGGTCGTGTGTGTGTGTGTGTGTGTGTGTGTGTGTGTGTGTGTGTGTGTACAGGTTCACTGGCCTGTGTAGGGTCATGTGGACATCAGAGGTTGATAGTAGGATGTCTTTCTCAATTTCTTTTAACGTTACTTGTTTGAAGATAAGACCTAAAACTGGACTTGGAGATCACTGCATGGCAGGACTGGCTAGCCAGTGCATTCCTGGATCTGTCTGACTCCATCCCTCAATGTTGGGACTACAGAGTAGGACTGTGAATGCTAAAATTTGAACTCAAGTCCTCATGCTTGTACATTCTTATACAACTTTCCTTAATTATTTTTGTGACTTAATAAAACAATAATATTCTCAATTATATATGACTTGTTTATTAGATGTCAAAAGTATAAGAACTTTTGTATGTGACTTAAAGTGCACACAATTATCACGTCATGCTGATCCCCTCTCTATTTAGCTCTTTATAATGTTTATATACTTATATATGCATTTATGTAATAAATATGTTATGTGTACAAACCAACTGAAATATGCCTTTTGTTCATTCTGAAATACTTAGGTTATTTATATTCCTGATACTTAAAAATGCTGATTTATGAAACACTTACAGATGTTGCCTTATTAAATGAGAATGCATCTCCCTATATTTATAAATAAAATTTCTTTGTTGTAGAGTATGAATATCTGAAGCTTACTCAGTATTGATGATAGATTTCAAAAATAGTGCTGCCTGTTTATATTACTCCGATTCTGTGTTAATTCACTATTTCTTCCAATCTTTGCCTAAGCAAGAATTTATCTTTACGCATTATCTCACTGTGTTTTAATTTTCATGTTCCCACCGCAAGGGAAGATGCTCAGTTTGAGTTTTGTTTCATGTGATTTGTATCTTGTTTCGTCTAACTTTTGCTCATCTTTTAATAAAATGTAGATTTTCTTATTTAACCTTGCATCTGTATTGCATGTACCTTTTTTTCATGTCTGTAAATTGTTATGGTAGCCTGTCATTCAAACATTTTTATTTGTATTAATTCAAATTAACTTTTTTATTTTTCCTTTAGCATATATAGTTAGTCTATAATATTAACAAATGGTCATGAACTGAAGAGAAATCTAACAGATAGAAAACCATTATGGCAACGTACAAAAAATATGCAGTCACAAGTCAAATACTGCTTATCCACTAGAAAATAAGGTGGTTATGAGCAATGAATTACATAGAACAAACTACACTCTACTATGTCCTGGTACACAGTACTTTCACTGTCTGTGATATGCATTGTTACAACTGCTATAGTGATATTACTGTACTAGCGTTAAGAGATTGTCTTTATTCTGGGCATTAAAATTCTGGTTCTAGTATTTACTTTAAAGGCAATGTTTCTTTCCACATTTAAGTACTTTCATGCTTTCTTAAGGCACTATATGAAGGAAGATGCAATTTTATCCAATTCTCACAGACATTTGCTTGAATTCTCCATCAGCTTCTTGCTGTTGCAATATGCAACATTAGGACATGGGTCTTGGCTCAGAAAATGATTAATTTTTGATTTGACTAATGATTCTTAGAATTTCATTAATTTTGTGACTTTTTAGATTCAACTGGTTAGTGGGATATGAGAAGTATTTGTCAGTTCAGCTGTATGTTCTTGGATAATGTTTAATTTGAGGATTTTATAGATGAGAACACTGTTTGCATCATCCTAGTCCTCTGACTCTTACAAGCTCTTAGAGTCTCTTGGTCTCCCTCTCCTCCATCTTTGCTGAACCTTCGGTATTCATATTATTTGGTATTCATATTATATGTAAACATACCATTTGTTCTGAGTACCACACAAATACTTATTTTTTTTCATTTTGACATTTTGCACATCTCTATCTGCTGAATAGGAAGTTTTATTAATCAAATGTGAGAGGTGCTCTTATCTATAAGTATAAAAATGACTGTTTAGAAGATTGTTGGAAAATATAATCATTGGATAATGTGGTGGTTATAGATTTTACTGTAGGGCATAGGAACTCTCCAAACATGCATTTATGGGTAGGCTTACAGTACCACACATGAGTTCCAACTATTTGAGTGGGTCTCAGGTCTAACTAGATACGTTCTTCTTGCCTCCAATATAACAGTACAACTATTGCTCTGTTGGGGCCATCTTTCTGGTCTCATCCCTGTAGTTGTCTACAGTTCCTTCTTTCTCCTTCAACAATGGTCCCTTCCTACATTTCCAGTTTCTTAGGTTACTCTAGCTTTTGTACACAATACTAAAGATTAATATTTATGATCCACAAATAAGAAAAAAATTATATAATAAGAATTTTTAAAATAAGAAGAACAGCATTTTGGGGGTTATGGGTTACTTCATATAGTATATTCCAATTTCTTCCATTTACATGTTTATTTCATAGTTTTATTTTTCCTTGATGCTGATTAGAATCATTATATACAGATAGAGATAGCTAGAGATAGATAGAGATAGAGATAGGAGAGAGAGAGAGAGAGAGAGAGAGAGAGACAGAGAGACAGAGACAGAGACAGAGAGGGTTGAGAAAAATAATTCTAATCTGTACTTCACTGATTACAAAAGATGTAGAGTACTTTTTTCTTAGACATTTTTATTTCTTTTATATACTCACTCTTCAGATATACAGGATCAGCTGATTAAAATATATGAAGAGTACTTGTTAGTTTCAAGTGAACTTTAAAAATTTTTTTAAATAAAAAATCTACAGTTTTCAACATTGAGCATTTCCAAAAATAAATACATACAAAGAATTAGGCACTAGTTTAGAAAGTTCATTTGTCTCAAGCATTCATTGACTCAAATGGCAATGTGCCAATATATCAGATTTGGACTGATACATATGAGTGGCATGTCAATGAAGATTATATTATTTTTAAATATGCCTATAGGTGCATTTAAAATAAAAACATGTGAATCAACAATATCAGTAAAATATAAATGCAATTATAATGAGTAAGATATGCATGATAAAATATAATCAGAATAAAGTATATTGAATATAAATAAAACAAAATTTCAATAAAAAATGTAAATCCAATGAAAATAATGGTAAAGAGAATAATAGGAGAATATTTCATATAGATTAGACTCTAGAAATATGTGTTAATTCCTATAGTGCCAAAGATAAGGCAGAAATAAAGGGAAATAAAGATCCATGTGATACAGAATCTCTGAAGAAGTTTAATTAGCAGAATAAAGTGTGCGAGCTAACATAACATCTTCTGAGAGCGTAAATTAGGAGAAACAAGACAGGAGTCAAGATGAGCAGCACAACAGATACTAACATGCTTCAGAAGCTGCTGCTGTGTTTCCAGTGGAAGGTATGGATTGATGCCATACTTCAAATAAGATGTTTGGATGTTCGAACTGCATACAGCAATGTTGATGAGAAAGAAAAAGAAATCATAAATTTGAAGGAAGGTCTTAGAGCTGGCAGGGCTTGTCTCTAATAAGATAATGGAGACAACTGTGTGATAAAAGGCTAAAGTTCCTGCTGAATGTCAACTTGGTAAACAATGAAAGAGTAATCTTTCAAGCTACTACAAGGACCTTTTCAATATCTTCGCTATGTTATCCCCTAAGAAACCATTAGCAAATGCAGTTGCTTCTAACTCATTATATTTTATGTGTAAACGTGCATAACATGTGACCCCTCACAGAGATGTGAGCACACCTACACACACGTGCACATACTTGCACATGCATGCACATGTGCACACACACACACACAGAGAGAGAAAGAGAGAGAGAGAAAGAGAGAGAGAGAGATTAAACTCTTCTATGAAGTCAACTTTTCTGAAAGTATCAATATAATTACAGAAATATAGCAAGAGAGTACTCGTAAATGCTTCTTTTACACCAAATCCCTATACAAGATAAGGACTGCAGTTGCCTTATAAATCCATTTTTTAATGGTATGCTTATCTGTATGGAACATTTAACCATGGAGGCTATGGAGTACTCACCAAAAGGAACCTATCATGACTGCCCTCCATAAGACCCAACAAGCAGCTGAAAGAGTCAGATGCAGATGTTTGCAACCAACCAATGGACTGACCCCTGTGGCTGAATTAGGGGAAAGCTAGAAGAAGCTGAGGAGGAGGGCAACCCTGTAGGAGGACCAGCAGTCTCAATTAACCTGGACCCCAGATATGTCTTAGATACTGGAAGACCAACCAAGCAGCATACACCAGCTGATATGAGGCCCCCAACACATATACAGCAGAGGACTGATGGGTCTAGGTTTAGTCAGAGAAGATGCACCTAACCCTCAAGAGACTGAAGGCCCCAGGGAATTTAGAGCTCTGGTGGGGTAGGGGGATGGGGGGAGATAGGGGGCAGGAAGGAGGTATGTGATGGGATATGGAACAATTGGAGAGTGGATTGGGAGGGGAATAAAATCTTGTTTTAAAAATAATATATGTATGTATAAGTATATGTAACACAAACTTAATTCAGATATGTGAACATATGGGCCTTGAGAACATGATTATAAGTAAGCCAACCCATTCTCTTCTTTCTATTGATTTTCAGGATCTTCAAATTATTCCATCTGTGTCGTGTGTGTGTGTGTGTGTGTGTGTGTGTGTGTGTGTATGTGTGTGATTAATATGTATAAGAAATAAATACTTATAAAAGAATCACAAAGGTAACTAGTAGTTATTAATGTGTGCTTTTCTTTTACTAAAAGAATTTCAGACTCTATCAGATCTGCTACGAATGGTTTTCAAGGTCAACAAGAAATGACTAAACATATGTTCAAGTTTCCTCTGATGATGTCTTCTCAATATCTTGTTTCAGCACTGTGGAGGAAAATTGATCACTCATCACCAAAGACAATATGCACAGAGCTTCAGATGTTGCTCTCCACCACTGCTGCCATAGGTCTTGTGTTTGTTGTTATCATTGTTGCTGTCACTCAGAGCAGGTAAGAAGGAAACTGATAATTGTTCATGAAGCACTCTTATTTGATGCCTCTACCATCAAACAAGAAAAAGAAGAAAGGGGCACCGAAGAGAGCTCAGTGGTTAAGAATACTTGCTGTTATTCCAGATGACACTAGTGTGATTCCTAGAGCTCACATGACAGATCACAACTAACTGTCCTTACCAAGTCCCAGGATGTCTAATGTCCTCTTTCAACACCATGCACAAACATGGTGCTCAAACACACATACAGGCAAAACACCCATATACCCAAAATAAAGTATCTCTTTTAAAAGGAAAAAAGAAAAAAGTAACACAAAGCTATTTTTGCACCATCTCCTCTAAAGAAAGGATCATTGGATGAGTAGATTTTAATTAAGAGGCAAAAGTGCTAGGTCTACCATTTTAGGTCATTTTAGTCCTGACACATATTAGCTGTACTTGTATGTACTTAATAATATTCATGTATGACTTTAAGAAAACTACAGGAGCATATGTAACAGTTGTGAAGCTTAGTCTTCATATGGGACTCCTAAAAGCAGAAACAGGGGCTGGCTCCAACTCTGTTGGGTGCCTTTATCCAAAGGACACCTCACACATAGCTGAGATGCATAGTCTAGCCTGAATGGGAGAAACTGTTCCTAATCTTACTGCAACTTAATATGCCAAGTTGATACATCAAGGCTGGTTGACAGTCAAGGGTGGCCTCACTTTTCTGAGGAGAAAGGGAGGAAGAGTGTGTGAGGAGTGCAGTGAAAGGGAAGGATTAGGAGGAGAGGGAGAAAGAAAAAGTTTGATCTGGAAGTAAAGTAAATAAATAATTAATTTTAAAAAAGAAAGAAAGAAAGCTACTTAAGAAGACAAACTACAAAAAGGAATTCAGTACAATGTCAACCACCAATTTATCCTTCCACATCTGACCTGTATTCTTGGAAAACTTACTCTTTTATTTTGGGATATGTTCTCAAAACTATACTTAGTTCTTTATGTATTAGAATTCCTCATTGCTTTAATTATCTCTACCCTTACATTATAACAAAATTTATGCTACATTTGGAGCTAAAATCCAAATCTTACATAAAACATTAATTAAAAGATTGCTTTCTAATGGGTGCTACAGGACTAGCTAAATAGTGGGACACATATTTTTGTCTTCAGAACCACTTAAACAAATCAAGGATGTTCTACATCGCAGAACTCTTTAAAAAAAATGCACTGGAAGGCAAAAGAGGATACTTGTTCTCTAATTTCAAGGTTATATGTTTTTGTTGGTTATGATATTGTTGAAGGAACCACTTGGCAAAGTAAAATACCACTCACACTGATATTTAAAATATTGTGGCTAGAGAGTTGGCTCAGTGGTTAAGAGTACTGACTGCTTGTTCTTCCAGAGGTCCTGAGTTCAATTCCCAGTGACCACATGGTTGCTCACAATCATCTGTATTGGGATCTGATCCCCTTTTCTGGTGTGTCTGAAGACAGCGACAGTGTACTCATATGCATAAAATAAAAAAAGAAAATATTGTGGATGAAAAATATATTGAATACAGAATAATTTACCAGTGTAATAGCCACTATTTCTGGAGTGGCTGGGAATTCTTAAGATGACATGTTTGATGGTTTTCATGTCATTTCGGTGAGTTTTTAAGAATAAATTTATATCAGTAAAGAAATTTTAATGATAAGCCCACATGATCTTGAATGGTTCACGTATACAATGGTCTAAATATTATAATGCAAGTCTACATTAGCATTGTACATGTGTGGAAGGGATTATCCAAACTCACAGCAAGTAATATCATAATAGGAATATATTGTATTTCATAATATTTCACTGTAGAAGGTAACATGTTCTTAAAGGAAATCTTCATTTTCTTTTCTGAAGACAATTAATAGCCTAAATTTTGCCATATTATAGGAAATTAATAGAGAATATCTATAGACCATCAAACCCAGTTGATCTATAGCCCACTTGACCTAAAGGATTGTACAAAAATGGAACATGGTGGTCACTCATACCATATCCTTTAAATACAATTCCTGTATTCCAAGTGATAGTTCATCACAAGCCACATAGAGAAGAGGAACAAAAATACAGAAGCAAATATGCTTTAGCATTGTAATGTAAAATTATGACATAAGAAATTGTTAATCTTTAGGGATTCTTGTGGGTTTAACATTAGTTGAAACATTTACTTGAGATAAGTGTTTTTCCCCATTTTACTTTCCTACTACTCAGAGATAATAGGAGCCCTGCCTAAATTTTGATTGCTTCTTTATATCTACCTAGATTTTCTTAAGCCTGTTCAAATATCCTGGAATACACAATGTTGTTCAATAGAAATAAGACTTTATCTGAGTGCGGGGGGGGGTACATGTGTATAGATTCACGTCCATTCATATCAGTTTGTGCAAAGAACAGAGAATAGCCTAGAGTGTTATTCCTCAGACACTGTCCACCTTTTCTTTTTGAGACAGCTTCTCTTACTGGTCCAGAGTTCACTAATTAGACTAAGCTGGCTAGGCAGTGAATCCCTGGTGTCCATCTGTCTTCTGCTCCTTAGGACTGATTATTATAACACACCACTACACCTGAGAATGATATTCATATCATTGTACTTGGAAATTAAGCATCAAACTGTGCCACCTGTTTAATTTTATGAAGATATTTGTTTCAAACCCGTCAACATTATAATTGTGCAAATAAGAGCCTAGTCTCTCTCAGTGAAACCTTTAAGAAATTGAAGTCAGTAGCTTTTCAAAGTTTGGAAATCGGTAGGGCTTCGTGAGTTTTTCCCATGTCCCTTCTTGGACTTGGATTAGCTTGATCTTCTGCCAATCTTGGGGTTTTGAGTCATAGCCCTTATGAGTTCATGTGTTCAACAGTACTGTCATGTCCAACAAACATCATTTCAGTACAAAGGTTAACTACTTTCAATCTTAAAGTTTTATTCCCTCTCTTCTTAAATGATCCCTGAACCTTGAAGAGAAGGAATAGGATTTAGATACCCCATGTAAAACCAAGGTTACTATTCTCTCTGGGTTTACTTGTTATGGATTTATGTACTAATCATCATCTACTCCAAAAAAAGAGCTTCTCTGATAAGGTCAGGAAGATGTACTATGAGTACAATGACAAGAACTTAGTAAGCAGTTCGATACAATATTCATTTAGCAAAATAATAGTACTAGGTTCTCGCTGAGTGGCTATAACCTTCTCACTAGTTGCAGATTTTTGTCCAGGCAACAGTTACAGGCATTAGTTCCATTTGGTAACAGGGGTCTTCAATCCCACTAGAAATAGTTAGTTACTTGCATACATTCATACCACTGTTGCACCAGTATGCATATATTTCCAGGATATTCATTACTGTAGCTCTCAGTGTTCACAGTTGGATAAAAAGGCTGCACATTTTTTTTCTACAATGGTGTAATATAACCTTCCATCAATATGAAAACTATCCAATGGGAAAGAATCTTCAAAGTCATTACCAACATTATCACTTCATGTTCTGTGACCAACATGTGTGAAATTTTTACAATTGAAACTTCCCTGGGAATAGTCCATTTCTCTGGGATAAGGTCCCCGAAAGGCCTTAGGTTCATAGGATGATCTTATATCATTCACATTCAGGCAACACTAAGTCACTAAGTAGATGCAGTTAGTGCTATAAGAAAAAGAGAATGAAGTTGGAAGGGAAAGGCGGTAAAAGTTTGGGGAAGATTAGAAGGGAGTAGATCTAATCGAAATATATACATGTTCAATGTTCTTAGGAATAAATATATTTTAAAAACTAAAAACAATGAAATCCAAAGATTTCCAGGCGCTGTCACCCCCACCCTCAAAAAAAATAAAAGAAACTGGTGGCAAACCTAGATATTATAGTAAAGAACGGATATTTTGAACCAGACATTTCTTTCAAGTATACTGCAAGTTTCACTTGAAGACCTATGTTAGTCAAGCTTGAGTTCACCCTGAGTGAAGTGATCAAACAGAATATAAAACTGTACTTTCTCCTAAAATTTTATAATGTTACATTTGTAAAACTCTTCAAAATATGTGATGTTACACTTTACAAATAGGATAAAATCAAATTCTTCTACACACTACTGCTACGTCACAGCTCCTTTCCTTACACTTCTCTAGCCAAGAGCACAACTCTAATTCAGTTATTTATCCTTCCTTCTTGTGCTTTTGTGGTTTTATTATATTATGTACTTAAAAGGGCATATGCTTTGCATTTCAAATAGTCACACACGCATATAAACATTTAATAACCAGGAATTTTTTAGACTTGAGAGAACTGGGAATTTCTGGTTTCATTGGAAATTAAATTGTATCATGGGATCTTTTTCTGGAGGCTGTCTTATGGAAGGATGTTTTGCTGAAGCATACATATGAGAGGTTGTTTTGCTGAGAACAGACGCATGCTGTTTTTCTGGAAGCTGTCTGGTGAAAGGCATGTGATGTTTTACCGGAGCAGACAATTGACAGGACATGTTTGGGAAGAGTATAACTATACCCCAACTGACAGAGGACGATGGCGTTTGAGTCACCTTGCTGGTTTTCCTTGGGTTTTGCCTCACTGGTCTTCACTAAGGTTATGGCCTTGCTGGTATTCATTGGGCTTTGCTTTCTTTGCTGATCTTCACTTGTGTTGACTTTGTACAGAAAAGTGCACCAAAGAACTGGTGGTGTTTTAGGTGCTTCTAGTTGCTTTGGCCATCACATATTTTGAAGAGTTTCAATCTAAACCATGTCTAAAGCTTTGTTATACACACAGAATTGAATTAATTATCATCAAGAAAACATTTTTCTCAAATTTCTATGTGCTTAAATATGCCTAAAATAAACTTCCTAATCTCAGATTCTGGAAGCAAGAATACTAGATTCTTGTATTAAATGTAGATTAAATGGAAAAGGGAGAAAGTCCTTCAATATTTTACAAGAAAATATTGAAAAATTTTGTTGTCAAATGCAGATATATAAAACAAGAAGAAAAAACTGATCTAATGTAAACATTGTGCTTCTATGCAGATCAAATATCTTCTCATATAGTCTTTAGTTTAATTTTTAGTAGCACAGTAAGTGTTGATGAGAGAAAAATGTTTTTACACCAAAATAAATTTAGCTTTTGTCTCATAATATGGGCTTAAGAAGATATAGGTAAAATGGATAGAGAGAAAGGGGCTTAAATTTCAAGATCAAAATTCTTGTGATGTTAAATACAAATAATATACAAAACAAAATTAAAATAATTAATTAACTAGTCCACAGATACTCAGTATTCTTAATGCACAGCAATACTGAGGTGCTAAAAAATGTTGAATGCACTATGTTGTACTTAAAAGGGAAACACTATTCATAGAGAGGAAAGGAAAAGTTTAGTTTAAAAATTATCAACAAAATAGCAAGATTAGAATCACACTAGAGGAAAAAGACACAAATATACTAATCTAAATAAACTGAATGTTTTAAAGGAATAAATTAGATTAGTAAGTACATAGATTGTCACCCCCCCAAAAAAAATCAAACTCTAAAATGCTCTCTGTAAAATCTTAGACATATAGCTTAAACATTAAAAATTATCATCAGAAATGAAAATCTACTAGGTAGGCTTTACAAAATAAAATGTGCTTAATATATTAGTGTATTAAATGTATGTTAAATGGAAAAGGGGGAAAGTACTTCAATATTTTAGAAGAAAATTTGGGAAAATTTTGTTGTCAAATGCAAATATATAAAACAAGAAGAAAAAACTGATTATCTACCATGTCACTTACTAGTATCATGCTTTCTAATGCATAAGAGTGTATTAATATTAATAGATAACAGATTTGCTTAATTTCAGACCAATACCAATAATCAAATTTGAGAAAATCTTTTATAGACAAATGAGTGTGAGTAGTGGGTGTGGTGACCAATCCAAGATGGTGCCTGGGACAGTTGCCAAGTCTTATGACTAACAGATGGCACCTGGGACGGTTGCCAAGTCTTATGACTAGCACCTGACTTCCTTACACACCCCTGAAGAGCCACATCGACAGGCTATACTGCGCAGACTCACTGCTATGCATTATCAGGCCATCTGACAAACAACACACTGGACCTATTGAAAGCACCTATGTGGCGGTATCTGAGTGGTGCAGGACAGGGATTTAAGGGCAGACAGGTAGAGGCTAGGGGGCTTGTTGGACATTGTCAAGGTTCCTGAATAAACTGCTTTGAGAAGAACTCCACGTGGTGTCGCTCCTTTCTGCGGGTCGGATCGAGAAGCAACAAATGAGAAAACCCAAGAAAAATGTACCTGGGGAATCTCCAAAGCTGAGACAAGACATTATTAGTGTATTTAGTTGTCCCAGTACCTGCTTAAAAAGAGTTCAGCAGTTGTGTCCTTGGTCAGAACATGCTGATAACATGTTCTACTACCAGAAATGGTAGTGGAGGACTGATGTAAGGAGTGGTTTTGGACATGAAAGGGCTGTTGTTGCACACAAAGGCTGTGATTAAAAGCATAAGGTCAAACTGGAACGATCCCAGCATGTTTGTGAGGATCTCCTGAAGTCCCACACCTAACTGAAGAACTATTTTCTATTGGTGGGTGCTAGGAAAGGAAGCGTCAGGTTATTTCCAACCCTGAGAGTGAGTACAATTTCCAATGAATGGCTCTACACAATGCATATTGTGGCAGAAATAAGTGTATTGAGAGGACCTAAGAACAGATGAACTCATGATTGTGGCAGCATGCACAAGACCTCTGTAAGCTCTTGCCAGAGATAATACCATCATAGAGATAGAACGATTAGTTGGAAGAAAATTCTACCACTAGCTGAGATGTTATTGGCCTTTGATATCTCCAGAGAAAGATGCAACCTCTGGCAGATTGACCACACACCAGAACAAGCCCGACCCCAGAGACTATTGGACAACTTGAACTGAACTCAGTAGGGAAAGAAAAAAAGAAAGAGGGGATGGTGGGAAGGGATGAGAAATTAGAGAGGGTGGTTATGGGAAGAGTTGGATGAAAATATATTTAAATTACAAGTATGAAATTCTCAATGAGTTAATAAAATATTGCTTTAAAGTGAAACAAAAAGAAATAAAGTAAAAATGCTAATCAAAAAACAACAGAAGGAAATACAGTTCAGTCACTCAGATGCTTTCATTGCCAAAACTTTGTCCCCTGGATTTTAATGTTCACATCATTGCTCAGGATTGTTTGCTGTATGATAAGTTGCTCATAGATGTACATGCCGTTCTGCTCTGAGCCTTTCTTCAGTTTGGTGAACATGCCTTTCAAGTCCTCACAGTGGTCAACATATTCTAGAGCAAAAGTACTTAAAACACCTGTTTTCTCTAAATCTGACTTGTTTGAAAGAATTCCCTTGAAGTAGTATCTGAGACTAATTGCTGTCATGCCATGCATGATTTTTCTTGTGAAAATATTTATTAATGAGGTTCGGAAGCCAATAACTCTGAAGATAAAACTTCATTAGATGAATTACGTTTACTTAATTGTTTCTTTGAAAACAACCCATTTTGATCTGGCTGTTTTATTTGTTCTCCGAATTGTACACAGGAAGTTTAGATTAAAAATGTATTATTAATACTCTTTAAACAATCCAAACCCAAGAGTACAATGAAGTAGAGAGGGAAAATGTTGGTGGGTAAGGAGGAATTTGAGAGGATGATTAGGGAATAGATTTGACCAAAACACTTTATATTCATGTATATAATTCTAAAAAGTAATGGATTCATCTGAAATAATAAAACTTTATTTAATGTTTAGGCACTTAATTTTCAGACATAAGTTTACAAATATATTTTCTTATAATAGCAAAGACAATTTCAGTTTGGAATTATTTTTAACTGTGCTTAATACAATTGAATCTGAACATATTCATCTACCTGGCTTCCATTTTTTTTTAAACTGCTACATTGTACTACTCTCAAAACAGTAATAATAATGTCATTTGATTTACAGTTGACTTTTAATTAAAACTATATGGTATAATTAGTGATGATCCTACTGAATTATTGCTAACACCCTCTATTTTTCATATATTGTATATCATTAGATCACTCATTGATCCTGTTTATGAGCAACAGACAAAAGGCAGTGTAGAAATATGTGTATCCAGAGAGGCATTCTCTACTGGAAAGCAAGCACACTTCCCTCAGCTTCAATGCATTCCAACTAACTTCATGTCTAAAATGTTTTTTCTCTTGTGGTTGTGAGTATTACTCACTAGATTCTAATGTGTTATAACCTATCTAGGAGGGTCCTCAACTTCTTCACCATAACAGGTCCCACATCAGTCCTATCTGTTTGTTTCTGCATTTTCTTATTTTAGCCTATACAGCAAATATATACAGGGGATTGCCTTTTAATTGATCTCTTTAGAAGTACCAGGATTTCTATGTTGCCAACATTTCAGCTAATAGGTTTTTGGCTTTTTGTTTGTTTCAAACTATTTAGCCAACAGGAATACAGCCAAACACTTAAAGCTCAAATATAGTTAAGTGTGTTAGAAGAAATTGAAAGCAAAGCCACTTAAACCTTACTAATTCATATACAATTATCTTAGAATTTGCAAGAATGCAACCAAATACTCTAATGAAAATTAAACTCACAGTATATAATAGTTACAGAGGAAATGATTTCTAAAACCATTTCATAATGAAAATGTTTATCACTCTACAAGAAAAAATTCTATGTAATTATAAGTATTACCCAATGTGATTTGAATTGACTCTTTGATATAATTTTAAATTTCCAGTAACTACTTTTACTAAAGGAATTACATAGAAATTATTTATAAGGAAAATCATCTTATAAGTGTATAACATAGTGAAGAAACCAAGAAGTCATAAATAGCTGTGTATGAAAAGCTTCAGAATTAGCATTTATACAGTATTCTTTGCGTGTGCATGCTCCATATGAACAATGCAAGTCACTCTAATGAAATGTGGGTGTGCAGAATTGTCTAAACAAAGAAAGCTGTAACTAGTCAAGTCAAATAGAAATAAACTAATATAATATTTTTATTGAATGCATGTTCTACTTGATAAGGTGAGTTGAATTGATGCTTCTTCTTACTTCTCACTTATTTTCTCAGATTTGCTCACTGTTAGGTCACTCATGGGTTCTGCCTATGAGCAACAGACAAATGGCAGAAATATGTGTATCCAGAGAGGCATTCTCTACTGGAAAGCAAGCACACTTCCCTCAGCTTCAATGCATTCTGACTAACTTCATGTTTAAAATGCTTTTTCTCTTGTGGTTGTGATTATCACTCACTAGATTCTAATATGTTATAACCTATGCAGGAGGGTCCTCAAAAGAGAAAGAATTACTGTGGTCAGCAAAACTTGTTCTCAATTGAAATTCCATGTTTAGTATGCAATGATTTAGTCACATTTCTATTAGATGTCCACTTTACAACTGAACCCACATTTGGGACAAACTATAACAATTAAACAGTGTCCAGTTCATTTTTCTTATTAATCATTTTTTCTATGCCCCATCTCTTACCAACTGAGTTTTATTTTGAGATTATGTGTCCTAAAAATACAAGTGCACATATTAGGAAATAATGTCATTCAATAAACATATATATATATGTGTGATGTAATGTGTGTGTGTGTGTGTGTGTGTGTGTGTGTGTGTGTAATTTCACTGAAATGGACCAATTCCCGTTCAATTTTATACAGTCTATATTTAGTAATTTCTTTTTTATTGATGCTTAAGTTTAAAAGCAGAAAAATCATACTGTCTGGGACAAGCTCAAACTAAGAATAAATGGCAACAGAAGTAGAAGCAAAAAACAAATGGAAAATGGATTATGGGACAGCAAAAAATAAGAGAGGCAGGAGAATTTCCATAATCTCTGATAAACTAGGACAAAGGGAGAGATGGATTCTTTACCAAAATATTGAGATTCATTACATAGAATCATGATGGAGTGTCACAGAAATAGATAGGATATTTATTTTCACCTTCCACTAAATGTATTTTCCTGAAATCATGTAACTTAACCAGATGGCTTTATAACTGTGGGCCAAATAATATACAGAGCATTTATTTCTAGTTTTTTAAAATGTTTTAAATGACTGAGGATTGTATATCTAAGTTGGTTGGTGGCAAGAAAGCAAGTCTAGTTTTGGACACTGTAATTCTTTATCTGAGTGTATAGATGAAGGAATGTTCAGTAATTGAGACTCAGGGTCAATTAATGTGGTTATCAGTGAAAGATAAATCAATCATCAATTTACAGTAGCCAGAATGACTCAAATCTAATCGGCAGAGCATAGAATCTGTAATAATAAATAGAATCACCTGTCATTTCTAATTACAATTCAAGGACTATAAGATAATGGAATGCCAAAGTATCTACTGTCACTTGAAGAAATGCTTTGCTCAATTTCCATGTAATGCTCCTCACAAGAAGGCAGTCTAACTGTACTCTGTAAACAGTAATTTTAATGGAAGCAGTAAGGTATCCCAGAGTTCATGCTAATCTCTCTAGTCAATTTCTAGTGCTGAATTATACTGTGAATTCATTACTAATTAGTTATTTAGGAATATTGCCATATTGTGCATGAAAGAGCAATATTTCCAGAGCTTTACTCTCTCTCTCTACTTGAACATAGGACTGGACACAAAAGACGTCTAGATTTTTGTAAGTATTATCACTTATTGTTCCATGATGTTTAATATGGAATAAAATTCTGTGCTGAGAGAATTTCAATGTATCTGTTAATCAAACAAAATAATTTGGATATTATTTTTTAATTAAATTATCTAGTTAGCAGTCTTTGCTACTCATATTCATTGAGCATACTTCCCTAAATTAATTGTCTCAATTTGATTGGAAAAATGTATTATTTGTTCTCACTTCATTATTCTTTATGATAGTTCTCTTATTAACATCAAATACACTCTTGGAAATTAATTTACCATAAGAGTCTCTGGCCATGACCCTATGTGCCAATTGTCTATGCAGATAGAAAGGAACTAACACCATTGTATTATATATCTACTATGTTGATCTTCCTGTGTTTGTTGGTAATTTGTCTACATAGTTAAGTACAAAGATAAAGCCCTCTTCTCAAATTCTTATGGGCAACATTAGGGTCTGCTGAACTTTACATTGTAAACCAATACATTTTCTTTACATCGAGAAGAAAAGATATTTGGATACCTTATACACATATTTGGATATCCCTAATAAGTAGAGAGAGTGCACTCATTCAGATCTGCTTACTGTTATAAGGGGTCATATGGTCTAGTTGGGTAGTTACAGGCACTCTGTCTAATAGGTACATCTAAATCTAATTGTTCTGGGTGAGAGTTTCCAAGATATTGTCTTAACGTTCTTGGTAGCAGTTGCTAAAGAATCTTATCACAATTTTATTTTTAAAGCTTTTCTTAAAAACTGTCATAACTATTTGAATACTAAGTTCAAAAAAAGGTCTACAAGTAGAACCCAATACTTGGCAATGTGATGTGTTCATTTCCCCTTTGCTTTAGTTGTGACTTTGCTCTGGGTTTTAGGATAGGCAGAGATAATATTAGCATGTGACCCCTTCCTTACTCATGCCTCTCATCTTGTCTTTGGGACCACTTCAAACTGTTCTGTTTCTCTGTTATAATTGGATATCTGCCTCCTGAACTACACAGTGTTACAGTTTCCCTTTATCCATAGTATGTGTTTATCTGTGCCAACTCAGATGTGCACCAGCCATCACAAGCTTCGTAAATAATTTCTACATTTTCAACCTATTTTATTCACACATTTGGTGTTTGTGATTTTTCTTCTCAATTCTGAACTTTGCATCACTTGAATGCTATTTAATTCAACCTGTGCTGCTCCATAGGAAAACTAGTAAGTTAGAGAGTACAGAGCGATGTTGTTACCCAATGTTATTCCATGAGTAAATGTTCTTAACAAGTCTCAGCCTAGGAATAAACTGTTTACTTAGTCACTGTTGAATGAATACCAACTGCATGAGATTAGCTAAGGTCAGAAGAAACAATGCTCCAGTATTTTCTAATGTTTAATGATGTTGCTTTATGTGAGGCACAACTTTATAAGTAAGAGGCAATAAAATAGTGAGATTTTTCATATTAATTCATAATGAGATATTTATAATTCTGAAAACAATTATGTTGTAAATTGAAGAAAGGATGTCTTCCAAAATTGGTACTGATCTAAACACATGCAAAATTTTAATAATCTAGATTCTATGTAAACTGATGAATGGTTCATTTTAAAATACTTGGAAGTGCAATTAGACAACGTGAATGTCCTGAATATGAAGCACAGATATCTGGAATGAAGTCAACTTGATCACTTAAATTGTAGATATTGGGGTGAGGGTTGAACTAACAATATGATAATTCAGATCAATAATTGACTTATTCTTAAATCATCTTCATGTTGAAAAATAATTAACCAGGAATATTTATGAAATCTCTTATTTCTACATCACTTGAGTTAAGGAATTTACAGCCAAGCTAAGTATATTTTGTATATAGAAAACAGTGAAGATATATAAAAGTTGGAGATGCCTTCCATCCTTGAGCTATTTTTGAATAGTAAAAGCCAAGGTTTCTCTTTCTAGTTTATATATATATATATAGACTTTAGATTGCATCTGTGTTACCCCCTTTCTCCTGGCAGGTTGTGGTCACCAGCATGAGAGGAAAAAGGGAGAACAGGGTGGAGACCAGGGTTTGGATGGCCGTGAGTATAATGGAATGACTAGTCTAGAGACCTCTACAGAGAAAGAAGTCTACTTTATTGTTTCAGGGATAGGGTATATACCGGCTTTTTTATGGCTACAATGGAAGGGACTGATTGGTCATAACAACAAGTGAACAGAAAAGCTGATGAAGTATAATATAGCACTAATTATTGTGCCTGCAGGAAGACAGAGTGGATGTGTGTCTTGAGTTGTGCAGCCTTGTAAAGAGCTCTGTATAAGGTCACTTTTGAGACAAGGCCAGACAAGGCAAGCCACCTGTGTTCAGAGACACTCTCCAGACAAAGACAGAGGCAGGGAATCCCTGCTAAGAAACGGAGTCCCTCAATTTTCCCTGAGATCAGGAGCCATCTGGTTATGGCAGACTGCTACCTTAATAGCAGGGTTCCCCTACACAACAGTAAGCTAGCAGGTATGTATAAAGTATGAATTTTGAGATCTCATCACATAATTGCTTATAGCAGTAATGTATTCCTTTGAAACGTTATTATCATACTCACTTGATAGTCTATTGTGTGTATATTTTCTACTGTTGAGAGACATCACAGATGATTTCTTTGGTTAGGACTATAGTAGTAGAGCTTATGTGTTCACCAAAATTACTGGTCTTTATGTAGAAATATTTCTGGAGAAAATACAGAAAAATGAAATGCCCTGGTTTCTTGCTAAGGGTACAATTAACATTACATAATACTAGAAAATTAATTTCCAAATTGTTTGTATCACTTAGGATTAGCAAACACTATGTGTGAATTCACCTGCGTCATAGCTTTCTGATCATTTGCTTTTTCTGTACACTTAATATAGACATTTTGCAGATACAATAGAGATATTTCACATGCTATTTACAGTCAGTTTGCACATGACATACAAATTTACAATATTATGTTGACTATCCCTAAATACTGCAAGAATTAGAACATTAAAGCTGTTTCATCAAACTGATTTTGATGTATCTGTTCAAGGAAGTGGAGACTCTTCTAAGATGATGTAATCTTGAAGCACCTGGCTGCAGGAGAATCTGAAACTTCCATGATAATGGTGGTTATTATCTCAACTCTTGTTAGCACTGTAGCTATTGTCACATATGTTATATAATCAGCAGTATGGTGACCCTGACTCTTGCTTCTAAATGAATTGGATATTCAGAAATTACTTACAGATTAATGAATGCTCTTAATCCTCAGGTTCCTAGAATATATGTGTATCCAGAATCTTGGCAGATAAAATATTAATTATCTAGGAAAAAAAAGCAAACAGAAAATGCCTACAAAATAAATAGATGAGGTGTTTAAGACTCTTCCACTTTACCTAGAGAAGGATGGCTTAACAATATTATCATTGACCACTGTATCAATTTTCAAGAAATAAATGTTGATGACATATTCATGATAATAATAACTTTTGAGAATATACTATGGCCCCTGAACTCTGATAATTAATTCAAAACCGTGTAAACCTAAGTGACTCACAGCATAGCCATTACTATAAATCTATTCTAATAATTTTCTATTGTGAACCAGAAAAAAAGATTTGACCCCAAGTCTTTTATGTAATTTCACTACTACTGTGTTGGTTTCCTGAAGAAATAAAAAGTAATGAGTTATCTACCTCATTGAAAAGTGAGTACTAATATCCCAAATGATCAATACTCATGTGCTAATTTATCTACTTCTAACTCACTTGATCCTCCAAAAGGTTCAATTTATACAATCACTTTCTTCTATTTGGGACAAGACTCTCTCTACATTTCTTCAATATATATTACTTGAAGCTCTAGATAAAGCAATGAGGCAACTACAGGAGATGAAGGAAATACAAATTGGAAAAAAGAAGTCAAATTATCACTATTCATAGATGATATGATAGTACACATAATTGAACACAAAAATTCTACCAGAGAAATACTATAGCTGATAAACACCTTCAGCAAAGTGGTTGAATACAAATTTAACTCAAAAGAATGAATAGCCCTCCTCTACACAAACAATAAGTGGTCTGAGAAAGAAGTTAAGATAATAGTACCCTTCACAATAGCCACACAAAAAAAGAAAAAATCATAAAATATCTTGGTATAACTCTAACCAAGTGAGTGAAAGACCTTCATGACAAGAACATCAAGTCCCTGAAGAAAGAAATTGAGGAAGATAAGCAGAAAATGGAAAGATCCCCCTTGCTCATGGATCGGAGGATTAACATATTCAATGTGGCCATCTTACCAAAAGCAATTTGTAAGTTCAATGCAATCCCCATCAAAATCATAACAAAATTTTTCACAGAACATAAAAGAATAATTCTCAATTTCATATGGGAAAAAAATCAGTATATCCAAATTATCCTGAACAGTAAAATCACTTCCTGAGGTATCACCATCTCTGATCTAAAGTTGTACTACAGAGCTTTAATAATAAAAACTGCATAGTATTGTATAGAAACAGAAAGGGGGTTCAATGAATCTAACCAAAGACCCAGAAATAAATCCACACACACATGAACACTTGATTTTTGACAAGGAAGCCAAGACCATAAAATGGAACAGAGTTTTTAACAAATAGTGTTGGTCTAACTGGATGTCTACATGTAAAAGAATAAAAATAGATCCGAATTTATTACCCCTCAGAAAACTCAAGTCCCGATAGATCATACCTCCGAGTATAAAACCAGACACGCTGAATCCAATAGAAGAGGGAAGTGGGAAACAGCCATGAATACATTGGCACAGAAAATGTATTGCTTAGGCAATAAATTTAACAATTAATAAATGAGACCTACTGAAACTAAAAGATTCTGTAAGGTAAAAGACACTGTCAAAAGGACAAAACATCAGCCTATAAGTTGAGAAAAGATCTTCACTATTCTGTATCCAACAGTGGGGTAATATTCAAAATTTGTAACAAATCCATGAAGTTCGTCTCCAGAAAAACCCAAATGATCCAATCAAAATATGGGGTACAGAACTAAACAGAGAATTCTCAACATAAGAATCTCTAATGGCTGAAAAGCATTAAAGAAATGTTCAACAACCTTAGTCATCATGAAAATGCAAATCAAAATGACTCTGAGGTGGAAACCTTATGCCAATCAGAATGGCTAAGATCAAAAACTCAAGCAACAGTAGATGCTGGCAAGGATATGATGAAAGGGGAACACTCCTCCATTGCCAGTGGGATTATAAATTTGTAAAACCACTCTGGAAATCAATCTGATAGTTTCTCAGAAATTTGGAAATAGTTCTACCTGATGACCCAGCTATACCACATTTTGGGATATACCCAAAACATGCTCCACCATACCGCAAGGATACCTGCTCCACTATGTTCACAGCAGCCTTATTTGTGATAACCAGAATCTGGAAACAACTCAGATGCCCCTCAACCAAAGAATAGATACAGAAAATGTAGTGCGTTTACACAGTGGAATACTATTCTGTAATTAAAAACAAGGACATCCTGAAATTCCTAGCCAAATAGGTGAAACTAGAAAATATCATCCTGAGTGAGGTAATCCAGTCCCCAAATGGTTTGCATGGTATGTACCCACTGATAAGTGAATGTTAGCCAAAAATTTCAGAATACCCCACAAACCCAAAGAAGTCAAATAAATAAAAAAAGCACAAGTGAGCATGCTTGAATCCTACCTATAAAGGAACAAAATAGTCAGGGGATGTAGAAGGAAGGAGGAATTTGGGTGGGTTTGGGGAGAGGTAGAGGTGGGGGGCAGGATCAGGAATGGGAAGAAACAGGAAAGAAACCCAGAGAGACAGGGTAATAAATGTAAATGTGCACCTGCCTCAAGTCAGAAATAGGGGAGTTGTCTAGGAAGTTCCAGACAACCAGAATGAGAGAGGTTCCAGAAGTAAAAGCAGATGACCTTAGCAGATGTGAACAATGCATCCTGAAGAGACCACCTCCAGTGAACAGACAGGACTCTCAGTAGAGGAATGAGGACACCAACCCGCCTACACAACTTTTGACTCAAACTCAGTACTGTCTTTTAAGACTGCAAGGACAAAGATGAATGCAGAAACTAAAGGAATTGCCAGTCAGTGACTGACCTGTTTTGAGGTCCATCCCATGGGCAGGCACCAATCCCTCACACTATTAATGATCTTGTATTGTACTTACAATGACAGGAGCCTAGCATAGCAGCCCTCTGAGAGTCTACCCAGCAGCTGACTGAGACAAATGCAGATATCCACAGACAAACATTGGGCAGCAATCAGAGATCCCTGTGGAAAGATAGAAGATCATCAAGGAGGTGGCAGCCCCACAGGAAGACCAACAGTGTCAAGAAACCTGGACTCCTGGGATCTCCCAGAGACTGAGTAACCAACCAAAGGCTATATACAGGCTGTTCATAGTCCTCAAACACATATGTAGCAAAGGGCTGCTATGTCTGGCCTCAGGGGAGAGAGGATGCACCTAATATTGCAGACTTGATGAACCAGGATCATCAAGGATACCAAAGGAATGTGTTGACATCTCAGAGGCTAGGGGGAAGGAACTCTATGAGAAAGCATCAAGATGGAGGCAACATTTGGAACAGAAATAAATAACTTAAAAATAAAAGAAAATGTAAACTGAATTGATGACTCAATATGATTGATTATATTCAAGAGTCTTAAAAAGTATGTATTTTACATCTATAGATAATAGGTAGCTTGATTACTGTTGTTTGATTAATAAAAAAGAAACCTCTTGATTATTTGTGAAAGATTAATTTATATTAAAGACCCAATACTAAAATTAATAATGAATAACATATAACTGAAAAAAGCTTTGTTCATTTTTACTGGGCAGTTAAAAGTAAATGTACTTACATTAGACAAAGCATTGATTAATTTCTCTTTGAAGTATGAGATGACTAAATCAAGTGAATTATACTATAGCATCTGTCATCTAAAATATTTATTATTTTATTAGAGTGATAACACTTAAATATACTCTGACAGTGATGTTCAAGTATATAGTTCTTTGTTATCAACCATGATACCAACATGTATACAATACAAACAAAATACAAAAACAGATTTCTTGAACTTCTTCTTCCTACTTATTTGAAATTCAATTACCCTGAATTAACATCTCTCAAATCTCATTCATTTCCATGTTTTCAGATACACTAGTTTATTCTCTGCTTCTGAAATGTCACTGTATTAAAATTCTATGTAAAAGTGAGACCATAGGACTGGAGAACAGCTCAGTGGGTAAGAGAACTGTTACTTTTAAATAGGACTAAGGTTCATTTTCCAGCACTCACAAGGCAGTCAGCGTCCATCTATATCTCCAGATTCAGGAAATTTGATTACCTCCTCTAATCCATAGGTACTGCATGCATGTGGAACACAGAAATACATGCTACCAAGATACTCCATGAACATAAAGTAAACTAAATGTATATTCAAACTGAGACAGTGGAATATTTGTCTTTCTATGCCAGAATTATTTCGTTTAACTGAATGTCCTCTAGATTCATGCATTGAAAACAGGATTTACATCTGTTTTAAGAATAGATAGTGCTCCATTGTGAATATAGCCCATGATTTAAAAACTTTTCACCCTTTGAAAGACACTAAGGTTAATGACATTTAGTTATTGTGAATCATGCTTCAAGGAAAAGAACAACACAGTGTTGACATGTTTTCTTTTGGCATACTGATTTCATTTCCTTCAGTTATACGTCCAGAGAATGATAGATGATATAATTATTGGACTTTAATATATCATGAATTTTATACTGGTATGTATTTTTGCATAACTAAAATTTTAGGAGTGAATTCTAATCAGCTCAAAAGAAAAGATGACTAAAACTTGCAAGTAAAATCATGGAAAAGGGAAGTATTATACTAGGTAAGGTAAAGAAGATCCAAAAGACTAATACCTCATGTTCTTTCTTGTTTGTGATTCCAAGTTTTGATGCTTCATACTTGCATATAAAACCTGAGATAACCACAGAAGCCAGGAACGTAAAAGAGACCATGATAAGCAAAGGAAATATGGAGCTAGAAAGAGGGGCAGTAGGACAGGTACTATATAGGGAGAAGGAGGAAAATAAGTGGTGGAAATGTAACATGAAGGGGAGATAATAGCATTGAAATTATCTGAAAGACCACAAAAGCATTATTTTCTAAGCTTAAGACATACATTCTCTCTCTCTCTCTCTCTTTCTCTTTCTCTCTCCCCCCTCCCTCTCTGTATGCATATATACCTAGTTTAAATGAAGTTGGGCTGCACATGGTGATAATTCCACAAAAGCCAAAGGCGATCTAACAAATCTCTCCCTTCCCGCTCTTAGTTGGAACAGGATGACAGTGAACGGACTTTCAAAAATATGTATATTATTGGCGTAGACTTTGGTTGCCCCCTGAAAATTTTAATTAAAAATTAATTTAAATTAAATTAATTAAATTAAAATTTAATTTAAAAATTCTTTTGCTAAAGAAAACATTGACTTCAAACAGAGAATATCTTTAGATATTCTGCCTGATAACATACTAATAAATCAAGTCAAGGTATACTTCTGTAAACAAAACAAGAACATTGAGATGATGTCTTTTTAACAAGTGATGATATGAAAGACAGTTTGTTAATTACTGAACATTAATATAACCTTTAATCATTTGTTATTGGGTGTAGAGTATGAAATATTTTTAAAGGAGAGAGGCTGAGGATATTGCTCAGTGATTAAGCCTTTTGGTTTCATTAAGAGATCGTGACTCATCGAATAAGGTAGAAGGCAGGAGAGTGAGGGAGGATAATACCCAACATTATGTTTAAGCCTCCACATACACAGGGATACATACACACACACACACACACACACACACATTTGAAAAATGTGGAAAGTGAAGAAAATGAAACCATTCCAGAAAACCACAACCAATACAATGCCGAACTGTGGAGCCCAGTCCCAATGGATACACCTACAAAATATTCCTGCACCTACCTAAGGCTGAAGGAACATTGCAAAAGAGTATGCATAAGAAACCTGTGAAACCATAAACTTGATAGGGAACTGCGAAATAGTTCATATAGAAGAACTATATTAAGTATCAACAACATTAACAATAACAAAGCACTGAGCAGTATTTATATCCATGACACTATGTCAAATATATTTTTCATTAGTCCCCAGGGGGAAAAATAAAAAACTTAGCAATTTCAATTTCCAACCAGATAATTCAGTCTTAGCGAGTTTAATTAAATTCCCTAGATTTTAGCTACTAAGAGTTAAAACTAGTTATAAATCTAAGATTAGATCATTTAAAAACAGGTATATACATCTTAACTACATGTCTAGATTTATGATTTTGAAATATCAATTTGGCAGTTATGTGGAGAATTTTTTGAGAGACATACTAAATAATAATGTCTATGGGGTAGTCTATGCAGCCTCAACCCTACACAAAGAACTCCAGGCATCTAAGGAACCCATGGAATGAAAAACAACGGTCTTATTCAGGGACCAATTGCTTATCTAATACCAAATGATCAGTTCTAAAAACATGCATACCTATAACATTATACAGGCTGAATAGGTTAGATATAGAAGTATTTATGTATTATACATATTCATATATGTAAATAACAACAATTAACAAAGCAAGGAGCCATGTATTTAAAATAGCAATAATGGTTATGTATGAGGTTTGGAGGGAAGAAAAGGAAAAGAAATGATGTAATTGTGTTACAATCTAAATTTTTAAGGTAGAAAAATGAGAGACTATGTAAGAAATATAATGGTTTTATGTTTTTGTTACTTTTTTAAATGTGTTTTTCTAGCTAAAATTTATTATTTATTAAAATTATATCACTATAAATTATATTGAAAAGGAAACAAGCAACAATGACCATATTTTTTATGTCCAAGATGGAAAATGGATTCAGTCTATAAAATTTATAGAAACCCACATGAAATCTGAAGTATTGGAAAATATATATATTATGTTTAACTCTGAAATCTTATTCTATCATCATTTCAAATCAAGGAGACATTGCTTTACTGGGTGTGAGAACTATGTTAATGCTTGAATATAGGATTAATATTTGTAACATATTAACATTAAGCAGTTTTAGTAAAATGATGGTTGTAGATTCTTCTCCAAGATCTATAATTTCACCAGCTCCAGGTAGTTTGCTAGATTACCACAACCAGAAATGATTTCCCTTTTGTTTTGAGGGGGCCTTAAATTAAACTAGAGGGCTGTTGGCTACCACTAAAGTATGTGTCCACTATGCCTCTCCCAGGAGAGCAGTAGTAGTGTCATGCAGGTCTTTCTTTTAGCTCATTATTATTATTATAACCAATTAGAACTATTGGATTCTTCCCTTACTTTGAAAACTTGCTTGGTGCCTTCCAGTACTATAGAATCTAGTATTCAGGGAAAAGCTTTAAGTAAGCACTACCTTCAGATCTTCATCAAGGCTTCAGCAACAAAAACTTACTTAACTTCAGCCTTTGAGAGGCAATCAAAGACATCAGCAACAGCTTATGTTTTCACTGTCTCTAAGACAATCCTAAAAAACAATTCAAAAGAGAGCTTCTCATACTTGATGTCTGGACTTTATTAGAGTCTGTGCCTCTTTAAGGAAGCATTGACAGCCTCACCTTTAAATTGTATGTATATGGATACAAAGACACATTCATTGCTTGCAAGTGGATTGAGCTACCACTGCTACCAGGTGAACTGAACTACTGCTATCCTGAGTAATAACATTGAAATAGCCCCAACGAGCTATTTCTACACAGGTCTGCGTCCTACTTTACACCATTAGACATTCCTTTCCACTACCTCTGATGTGTAGTGTGCTAGAAGAGAGGCTAAAGCACTTAAAAACCACAATTAAAGTAAGTTTTGAAAAATCTAAACCTACAATGGCCATTATTTTAAAGCTGAATAGTATTCCATAGTGTATAACATTCTCATTATTCATTCATCACTTGAAGAACATTTATGTTGTTTCAATTTTCTTGCTATTATGAATATAGCAGCAATGAATATAGCTGAATAAATCCCTGGATATATACTATGGAGTGGTAAAGCCAAGTTACATGGCAGATTTATTTTTAAATTTTCAGATTCTACACACTGATTTCCATACTGGCTGGATTAGTTCTATCTCTCCATCAGCAAGTGATTATTTCCCTTCCCCAACATGTTCTTCATTATTGTTGACAGTTGTTTTGTTTATCTTTGCCATTCTGGTTTGGGCAAGATGAAATCTCAAAAGTTGTTTCATTTTAATTTTCCTAATTTCTAGGAACAAAAACTATTTTTGAGACATTTCTTAAACATTGTTTTTTAGCACTCTGTAGATTCAAAGTCCAGTTTTTAACGGATTGCTTGGGGTTTGGGGATATTTTTATTATTTTGACTCTGTTTATAAGAGAAAACTATCTTTTCCAATGGGATCCCAGGGCTCATTCCAATGTAGGTATCTGCATCTGTATTGGTCAGGTTCTGGTAAAAATTTCTCTGGCAACAGACATACCAGGTTCCTGTCAGTAAGCACTTCTTGGCATCAGCAATAGTGTCTGGGTTTGGTGACTTCCTAGTGGCTACTCTCAGTTCCCCATCCACTACTGCTATTACATTCCTGACTTTTACTTCTCTCTTGTGCCTTCCAATACACTGATTGCAGCCCCATAGAAAAAACAATATTAACTAACTGGACCACCAGAGCTCCCAGGGACTAAACCACCAACAAAAGAGTATATATGGAGGGATCTATGGCTCAAGATACATATGTAGCAGCAGATGGCTTTATCTGACATCAATGGGAGGGAGGCCCCTGGTCCTGTGGATGCTTGATGCTCCAGCGTAGAAGCTAGAGCAGTGAGGCAGGAGTGGGTCAGTGGGTGGAGGAGCACCCTCATAGAGGCAAAGGGGATGGGGGAGAGAGAGAATAGGATGAGAGGTTTGTGAAGGAGTAACTGGGAAAGGGGATATTATTAAAAATTCAAATGAATAAAATGATAATAAATAAGAGAATAGTATCACTACAAAAGCATGTTTGTTTAAATGGGATAAAAATCATTGCAAAAATTACCATGAAAACTACCATATAAGCATAAGCATACATTCGATGTTCATTGAGAATCTGGAAACCCAATTCAAAAAAATGAATAATTTTATCAGTATGCTGAAGAAGATATATAATTATCCATAATGGTGTTTATAAAAATCAAATAAGTTTCTCAAACAAGGAGTACATACAATGTCTTAAAATGACATTTTTGAAATTTCTTCTAAGATAATGTTGATAAATAATTGATCCATGGACTAATTGATTAGAAAAGTTTCTACTAATTTATGGGGAAATGAAAGAAAGCAGAGAGTCAAATTTATCAATAAAACAGGTATATGTTAGGAGCAGAGGCATACCATGTAAATCTGTTAACATTCTGAATTAACAAATACCATGTAAGATACAGAATTTAATACTATTAAATTAAAAGTATAGAGATGAGTTAAAATGTTTTTCTTTATGATAAAGTTACTACACATGATACAATGGAAAACTGAATTCACATCAGAAATTTAATAAGTAAAATTAACTTGGCAGAATAAGAGTAATTTTATTTGAGATAAAAAACTATTAAATGTTCTGAATGGAGGACCCTTAAATATTTTACACTAAAATCCAAGAAGATCATTTTCTTACCAAAAGTCAAATGACAGAGGAAAAGTAGGACAGAAGTGGCAAGTAAGTATGTATCTGTGTGTTGTGGGAGGGAAGCTAGACAGATTCTGGAAACAAAACTTTTACTGAGATGTTTCCATCCAGCCTCCCCACTATTCCTATGTCACATATGATAAGAAATGCCCATGAGATATAAAAAAGACACCAGAGTTCAGCCTTTATTGTCTTTGAACAATAAATGTCAAAGTGTCAGGCATGGTAGTGCACACCTATAATCCTAGAAGAAGCAGAGACCAAGTGGTAGGCCCATCTCTGTGAGTTCAAGGTCAGCCTGGTCTTCATAGTGAATCAGACCAGCCAGGGATACAGAGCAAAACTATGATTCTAATAAATATCAATCAATCAATCAATCCAATCAATCAATCAATCAATCAATGCAAAGGACTTACAGATTCATGATAAATTCGTGTGTCGTGGCAATTTTTAGCTAGTCTCTAATCTATGCACAGCCCAAATGGAACAGACAAAGGTCACTAGTCTAGTACTTCAGTGCTAAGTTCCATTAGTCTCTGTGATGGCACATCTGCAAAATCAAACTTTCATAAGTTTTATCAGTTGTAAATATAGTAATGTGTCTCTACACAGTGAATGTTATTACTAACTATCAGGTTTTCCTACTTCCACATTCGTTTAGATATATCATGGCTAATTGAACCGAAATCAAATTACTGTGTTTAGTTTGACTAAAAAAATCAGTTAAAACGTATTGTAAATATTCATTTTAAAGTTGAATTATGAAGAATTATGCTTCATAGTTACCAAATCCCTATTGAAAGGGCATTTTAAGGTTTGATACACAGACGATTTTATCTTCCTCTACCAAATACTTGACTCTTAAAGGTTGAGCAATGTATTCCTTTTTAATTGTTAAAATATATGCATTGTTTTATAAAAGTATAAAGAATAAATACATGAAGATGAATACCAGGTTAAAATCATAGACTAGTTATGCTCTCTCAAGATACCATTCACAATTAAATGTTTAACTATTTCTAGAGAAAGTATATGTAATAGAATGGTGAAAATGTAACGTGATAAAAGGAATATTTGCCACATAAAAATTGCTCTCTCAGAATTATTCCTAAATAGACACATTTTCGTCCTCTCATTTCTCATCATATGTGACATAGGAAGAGTGGGGAGGCTGGATGGAAACATCTTTAACCATTTTTTAACATTATTTTAACTTAACATACAAAGTAATACATTTCATCATGGAAGCTGCGTGATTATGTGTCATTATAATTGGCTTTCATAATTTCCCCTTCCCTCTCTCTTCCTCCATGCCCCTCCCTCCTCCAATTGGTTCTCCTCTGTTTCCAAACCAGGGAGTAATTACCCTTCATATTCATGTCATATACATTCAAATATCTTCCCTATTTCTTGCATCTTCTCTGTTTTCTTCCTTCTTCCTATTGTCTCCTTTCTAGTTTAATGAACATATTTAAACACACACGCACAATTTTAAATCTGACTAATAACCATGAAACACATTTATGTTTCTGACTCTAGCTTGGTTAGCAGCTTTCAGCTCCATCCATTTTTCTGCAAATGTCATGATTTTGTACTGAATGTTTATTAAGTAAATTGAGTAATGCCAGGTTACACAAAGCATTAAACTTGATGTATGTCAGTGTGGTTTTATTTTCACTAAAACATTTCATCATATTTTAGAAGAGCATTTCTGAAGATTTCAATGTATTAAAATTCATTGAGTTTAAGTATTATATGTTAAAAGTTTCTAATGATCAGCTTGTTTCTGTCAGATATTCCGCTCACATCAAAAGCGTCTTCTTGCTTCCTGCATGTTGAGAATTGTGTCTCTATTCTACTTAGGAGTCACTGTGTTATATACTTAGCAATAAACTATTATCAAGGTGGATTTTCATCTTTGAAAAATGAACTGTGATTTTTTTTAATAAAAAAATAATTCAGCTATTATTTATTATACTTGACAAGATACTCAGCTTGGCAAGATTTAGTGATATCCCAGAGAGATAAGATTTAGTTTTTTTAAAACTGCGAGTCTGTAGTGTATTCTCAGGATTTGGCACTATTTACACTTGCTTACTTTGCCTGACTCTAAATAATAACTACAACAATGCTAAACTTCATTATAGGTTTGTCATCCATCTGAATTCAGCAAGGTGCTAATGATACCAATTAAATTAGTGGTCCTTTTTTCTTTAATAAACTATACACACTGAATAGGTTATAAAAATAAAGTAATTAGTTTAGTGTATTTTTAATACAACTGTAAAATATTTTATAATATATAAAGCACATTATGTTATTAATGTCATTGTCGCAAATGGTTTCTAAAAACAGGAACAAAGCAAACATTAAATTATTTGCTATATTTTTTCACACTAAACAATATATTTTTAAAAAGCTATTGAATAAAAAGTAATTTTCCATCTTTTATTTACAGTCATACAAGAAGTTACACCATCATATAAATTTTCTAGGCAGCAATAAGTCTTTTTAAAATATCACATGAAACAGTTTACATGGGGGATGGGACTACTTTCCAAGTACATACTTTCAAAACTGATCAACCAAAATACATTGTGTGAAAATTTCTTAATTAAAAAGATAACTGATATACAAGTGAGAATCATAAAGCACCCTATTATTTTCAGTAAACGATAGAAAAACCTAAATTTTTTTCACTTTACTTCTATTTTTAATTGGATATATTATTAACATTTCAGATGTTATCCCCTTACCCCATTTCCCCCCACTCCCACTCGCACCTCCCCACCCTCAAATTCCCCAACATGGGATCCTTGGTCCCATGAAGGGTGTCCAGCCTTCATGGAACCAAGGATTCTTCTCCCACCTATCCCTTACAAGGCCATCCTCCCCTACATATACAGCTGGAGCCATGGGTTCCTCCTTATGTACTCCCAGGCTGGTGGTTTATACCCTGGAAGCTCTGGTTGGTAGGTTTTGTTGCTCTCCTTATGAAGCCACAAACCCTTTCAGCTCCTTCAGTCTTCTTTCTAACTCCTCCATTGGGAAACCTATGACCAGTTTAATGGTTAGCTGTGAGTATACACCTCTAAATATGTCAGACTCTGGCAGACCTTTAACAAGACAGCTATATCAGTCTCCTGTCAGCATGTACTTCCTGGCATCCATATCTGCTTCTGTCTTTGGTGACTATACATGGGATGGATATCCAGGTGGAACATCTTACAGAGAGCCCCTCCTTCAGTTTCTGTCCCACACTTTGTCTACATATTTGCTCCCATGAGTATTTTGTTACTCCTTCTAAGAAGAATTGAAGCACCCATACTTGGTCTTCCTTCTACATGAGCTTCATGTGGTCTGCGAGTTGCACCTTGGTTATTGTGTGCTTCTAGACTAATATTCATGAACACCATGTGTGTTCTTTTGTGATTGGGTTACCTCACTCAGGATGATATTTTCTAGTTCCGTCTATTTACTTAAGAATTTCTCAAATTCATTGTTTTTTAATAGCTGAGTAATATTCCATTGTGTAAATGTACCACATTTTCTGTATCCATTCCTCTGTTGAAGGACATCTGGGTTCTTTCCAGCATCTGGCTATTATAAATAAGGCTGCTAAGAACATAGTGGAGCATATGTCCCTGTTATATGTTGGAGCAACTTCTGGGTATATGCCCAAGAGTGGTATAGCTGGATCCTCAGGTAATGCTATGTCCAATTTTCTGAGAGACTGCCAGACTGATTTTCAAAGTGGTTGTACCATCTTGCAATTCCACCAACAATGAAGGAGTGATCCTCTTTCTCCACATCCTTGCCTGCATCTGTTATTACCTGAGTTTTAGATCTTAGCCATTCTGACTGGTGTGAGGTGGAATCTCAGGGTTCATTTGATTTGCATTTCCCTGATGACTAAGGATATTGAACATTTCTTTAGGTGCCTCTTGGACATTCGAGTTTCCTCAGTTGAGAATTATTTGTTTAACTCTGTACCCAACTTTTAATAGGGTTATTTGGTTATCTGGAGTCTAATTTCTTGAGTTCTTGGGATATATTGGATGTTAGCCCTCTATCAGGTGAGGGATGAGTCAAGCTCTTTTCCCAATCGGTTGGTTACCGTTTTGTCCTATTGACAGTGTTGTTTGTCTTACAGAAACTTTGTAATTTTATGAAGTCCCATTTATCAACTCTTGATCTTAGAGCATAAGCCATTGGTGTTCTGTTCAGGAACTTTTCTCCTGTGCCCAAGTATTCAAGGTTCTTCCCATCTTCTCTTCTATTAGTTTCATTGTATCTAGTTTTATATGGAGGTCCTTTATCCACTTAGACGTGAGCTTTGTACAAGGAGATAAGAATGGATTGATTTGTATTCTTGTACATGTTGTCCTCCAGTTGAACATTTGTTGAAAATGCTGTCCTTTTTCCACTAGGCAGTTTTAGCTCCTTTGTCAAAGATCAAGTGACCATAGATGTGTGGGTTCATTTCTGGATCTTCAATTCTATTCCATTGATCTTCCTGCCTGTCTCTGTACCAGTACCATTCAATTTTTATCACTATTGCTCTGTAGTGCAGCTTGAGGTCAGGGATGGTGATTCCTCCAGAAGGTCTTCTATTGTTGAGAAAAGTTTTCAATATCATGGGTATTTTGTTATTCCAAATGAATTTGAGAATTTCTTTTCCTAACTCTGTGAAGAATCTTGTTGTTATTTTGATGAAGATTGCATTGAATCTGTAGATTGCTTTTGGCATGATGGCCATTTTTACTATAGGAATCCTGTCAATACGTGAGCATGGGAGATCTTTCAATCTTCTGAGACCTTCTTCAATTTCTTTCTTCAGAGACTTGTAGTTCTTGTCATACAGTTCTTTCACTTGCTTGGTTAGTCTCACACCAAGGTATTTTATATTATTTGTGACTATTGTGAAGGGTGTCATTTCCCTAATTTCTTTCTCAGCCTGTTTATCTTTGGAGTACAGGAAGGCTACTGATTTATTTTAGTTGATTTTATAACCAGCCACTTTCCTGAAGTTGTTTATCAGGTTTAGAAGTTCTCTGGTGGAAGTTTTGGGATCACTTAAGTATACTATCATATCATCTGCAACTAGTGATATTTTGACCTTTTCCTTTCCTATTTGTATCCCTTTGACTTCTTTTTGTTGTCTAATTGTTCTGGCTAGGACTTCTAGTACTATATGGAATATGTTCAGAGAGAGTAGGCAGTGTTGTCTAGTCTCTGAAAAAAGCCAGAAAGTAATCTTCTAACAAATTCAAAAGAAGATAGCTACACAAACATAATTCTCAAAAATGTGGTCCTGCCCCGTCACTGCAGCCTCGCCCTGTCACTGTGGTTACCAGTTTCCTGGTTCCACCTAGATCACTTGCTTCTAGCCAGTTCCTGTAACTAGCTTGTCCACATTCTTAGCTTGCTTCAGAGAGACTTTTCCATACCCTTTTAAAGAAAAAACTAAAGAAGAATCTCTATATATTTTATAAAATGATCTTCATAATTTTTCACTCTACATCCCCCACTTCTTGTGATGTAAAAGTTCTAATCATAGAACTAAACTTCAGTATCCCCAGCATCATCATGACCTCTATTTTCTTGACCTGGCAAAGCCCAATATTGTTGGCACAACATTAATATCTGAACAGCATTTACTCTTTCTCTAAAAAAGGCAAATAATCTGTTTAAGAAGCAAAAACAGAATCACAAGGGGACCAGTGAGGGAAAATATCAGAGTGGTAATGTCTAATTCCTGAAGCATGTCTGGAAAGGCTGCCTCATGATTGTGCTGTATGTCATTGTCCACATGCCACAGGGTTTCTAGTGTCCTCTGGAATGCTGTACTGGCCTCACCCAGAGGCTTCGAGTCCTTGGAGCTTGTTGCCTGCTCCCACAGGTATTGAAAGATGATCTCCAGTGACTGGTGGTTTAGCTCGTCATACAGGTTCAAACCGATTGCCGCGTGTCTCTGCAGGCCAAACATGGTTGGACACAGCAGGCAGCTTGGTGGTGCTGAACTAGAACTGCATCTCTCAACTGATGTGGCACACTCGGGGTTCCAGTCTCATAGGTCCCATTCACCTGTTCCCACACCTCGAGCCGGACCACTTTAAGTGCTTTTATGTGGGCAAACAAGGATTCAGAAAGGACAGCATCAGGATCATTCATTCCGCCCACCTCAATAGGTGGCAGTGGTACCCCACACAAAATCTCAAAGGGTGTAAGCTTAAATCACTATAGGGTGTTCCAAACTCAGAACAAGGCAAAGGGAAGGAGGGCTGTCCAGTCATTACCATCAGTCTCCAATGCTAATTTCGTTAAGGTCTCCTTTATTGTTCTATTTATCCTTGCTACCTGTCCTGAACTCTGGGGTTTATAAGCACAATGTAATTTCCAATTAATCCCCAGCTGTGTGGCCAGTCCCTAACTCACCTGGGCAACAAAGACCATTAGCAGACCCAGTTACCTTGGGTATTCCAAACCTTGGAAAGATTTCTTCTAGGATCTTCTTAGTCATCATGTTGGCAGTTTCAGTCTTCCTGAAAAGGTGTCTATAAAAACTAAAAGATATTTATTTTGCTGGTTCGACTTCTGTGAAGGCCATCTCCCAGTAAGCAATGTGCCGGTTGCCCCTCAGTCTCGTTCCCATGGTATACATGGAAGGTCTTTGCATTGATTAAGGCACAAGTTCTATAGTTTCTCACCACAGCTTTCACCAAATCCTTCTTCTTGTGGGAGGATTAATTTACCATCTCAGATTTTTTATTACCCTGTAAGGGGTCTCAGAGTGAAAGCCCAATTTGTCCATCACTTGATGGTCGTCGGTGGCATATCTGAAACTGGTATCTCGAGTGTCAAAATAGTCTCCGGAACCCTTAACTGCTAGAATCATTGTTCCCCTGGGCAGCTTTCTTGGCAGCCATGTCAGCCATCTGATTTTCTTTTGTAACAGTGTCCTGAGCCCTCTGGTTTTGGTTCAAAGAGGCTCAGTATTTTTGCAGATGTCAGCAGCTCTCTTTGTCTATAGATTGCACCATGTATATGAGCCATGGCAAATGCATATCGGTACTCGCTTTCCATCTGTCACTGAATCTCCCGCCATTCGCTTACCTTCTACCACAAAACTGCTGCCATCTGTACACCAGTTCAGACTTCCTGGCCAGGGCTGGTCCTTCAGGTGACTCTGAGTACCTGTTTCTTCTACCAGGATATCAACACAGTGATGGATGAGAGAAGAGTCATCAGTCACAGACAGCAAGGTGGCAGGATTCAAGATATCCAAGGGTGCAAAGGTCACTCTTTCAGTCAACAACAGGCTCTGATAGTGCATCATGCGATCATTAGTCATCCATCAGTCAGGGGTCTGCTGGATAGTTAATGCTGCCCAAAGTCCTCTCTGGTGGGAGCGAATTGAGGAGGTTAAATGTCTTGTATTCTCTTATTGACTTCTCTTAAATCTTGTGCTGGTTTGTAATCATTAGTGCCTGGATTCTTCAGTTTCAACCCAAACTTTTGGGAATTCTGCTAGCCATTTACTGATATCTGGAGCTTCTGCCTTTGTCACCCAGGTTCTCTGTTTGTCTAAGTCCTATCCTCTTTCTTGTCTCTCTTTCCTTCACTGTGGCCAAAATCCTTCTTGCCTGCAATCTCACCTGTCTTTTCTCTCTTCTCTTTCTTTCTCTTCTTTCCTTCTTTCTTTCTTTCTCTCTTTCTTTCTTTCTTTCTTTCTTTCTTTCTTTCTTTCTTTCTCTCTTTCTCTGTCTCCTTCTTATAGTACACTTTCTTTGCCTCCTTGACTAAATCTTGCAGGGTATAGTCCTGCAATATGTTGCAATTTCTTTCTTATATCAGGTGCTGACTGTCTTATAAAGGCCATAGCCACTGCTGCCTATTGACCCTCAGAAATTGGGTCGAAAGGCGTATAACATCTATATGTTTCCAGCAACCTCTCAAGAAACACAGACAGTGGCTTGTTGGGTCCCTGAAGGACTTCTCTTACCTTGGCCAAATTGGTGGGCCATCTCGCTGCCCTTGGAGACCCACTAGAGCCCGATGGTAGACCACCAGCCACCCCTTACCTGCAGTTAAGGGGGAATCCGGCATCAATCTCATTGGGAAGCTGTGTAGGCTGCCCGTTGTCACCAGGAACATTCTTATGGGCTTCTAATAGAATTCTTTTCTTCTCTTTAGTAGTAAAGAGAACCTGTAAACTCTATTGACAATCATCCCAGGTGGGCTGGAGGGAAAACATCAAAGACTCTACCAGTCCTATCAGACTGGCTGGGTTGTCTGGAAAGGAAGGGTGATGAGTCTTCTAAGACCCCCACAGATATCTCCTCTCTTTCTTTAGGGGGGGCTAAATTTGTCTCTACCACTGTATCTAACTGACAGGAGGCTGGTACTGTGTCACAGCTGATTTTTTATTTTTTTCTTACTCTTGCAATCATCTCCACCTGCTCTACCGTCTTCTCAACCATAAACAAGAGTGAGTCAAAATTTCTGGAGCTCATGATTGAACTGTCAACTGCAGCCATTAACTATATTTTTTAAGTTTCTTTTTGTAATACTAGACTGTAACCATAATTTTGAGAAACAAAACCAATTTTTAACAATGTAAACAATCTATTTTCTCTAAAATCAACACTAAATGCATTACTTTCAGGTTACAAAGTTGTCTGTCAGTTCCTATACATGAATGCACGATAGTGCAGCTTTTAATAACTCATAAGAGACATTGTTTTAAATCCTATCTTTATATATCTGGTTTCTGAATGACTCCAAACCTGAGTTACCTGTTTTAAGCCAACTTTCTGTTACCAAAGTGCAAATTTGTAATCATACCCAATAACTTATAGGCCAATAACCTATAACCAAGACATGTAGAATATTTTTATACTTTTAAGACCAGTCATAAACAAAAAATGAAGTAAATGTACATTATATATTTTTTTCAAACAGAATTTTCTTACTCTTAACTTCTTGTAAGGCTATTAGCCATTCCTTGAGGCAAAACTTTCTAGTGATATTGCTTCATGGTCTCTCAAAAATTACAAGCATACTCAATGAATGTAAACCTCTCACCTTCACCAGGATGTAAAGGAACAGTATAAAAACACTCTTCTAAATCTAAAATAATTCTATATGCATTTCCTGGAAGGGCAGCTGGAGTAGGCAAGTCAGGCTGTCTTAACTCAAATGTAGAAGTTCTTAATTTAGGCCTATCTACAAATTCCTGAAGTAGTTCATCAAGGCCTTATCTGATCCCAGATAAAACTTACACTGAAATCTCCTTTTCAATCTTGGGGGAAGAAAAAAATCAGTTTCTTTACCAGGAAAGACAAAAAGTTCTTAGCCTCTCCAAGAGCAGCTTGTGCAAAGAATCATTTTTGCCAGAGCTCCTCCCACTGTGCTTCACTTCCAGCCGCAGAGCAGGGGGACTTGCCTATCAGCTTTTATTAGGAAAATTGAGGTTGTCTTTTAAACAAGTTTTAAGCTAAATCAAGCCAGAAGTTTTAACCCTTTTTATCTTTCTGAACATGAAACATAGAACAGACATTTATTCTAATGAAACAAAGACAGACAACGACACACGTGGACAAATTTGAAGCACCAAAGACTCACAATAGACAAAGAAAGCATAACTAAGAATCTCTCCAGTAGGGGCCGGAGAGTTCCTTTTCTTTTGCTAACTCACCTGGGAGATCAAACAATTGTTTTAGCTATTTCTCTGCCGATGGCCATGTTACCTCTTGTTAACTCAGGATATTCAACACAGTAGATTCAGTCCAAAATAACTTCAGTAAGTGTCCAGAAACACACAAACAGTTAACCAAGAAAACAGAAGAAACACAGTCAGTTCACTCCCATCATGGGCAGTGCATATACCAGGTGACATGGCCAGCCCATGCTGGACCTAATTTAACAGATTTCTTACACCACCAACAATGAACACCACAGAATTAGACACAGACACACAGCCATGAGAGCTTCAACAGACACCATCCCAGGAGGCGGTGGCCAAAGACCACCTTCAGACAGAGAAGGGGTCATTTCTGACCTTATCTCCCATACAAACAAACTCCAGAGCGTCCTCTAGAGAACTGTGGCCTGCAGTGTGCCCACACATCTGTCCCACTGCTTCCACTTCCCATGAATTCCCTCCCAGAATTTGTACCCTGACCCTATCTCAGGGTAGCAAAATGCTCTCTGTGGCTTGCCCAGTTCCTGCTCCTGTCATGAGCACAGAAACCAGACTACACAGAAGGTTGCCCCTGCCATGGGCGCACAGAAATTTCACAGACACAGTACACAGACAGTTGCCCCATGCAATGGGCACAGACACCTCATAAGCACAAGTACACAGTCTGTTGTCTCTATCACATCACGAGTAACACAAAATACAGACAAACAACTACACAAAGAGACTAATCATCTCAACCAAGAAATCCAACACCAATACAGAAAAACAGATGGCTGGGAGGTCTCTCGCGCCTCCTCCAGCAAGAGGACCACCATGTCCTCCCGGCCTCCAGACAGGCACCCACCAGGCATTCCTGGGGTCCCTTTTTACCTGGGATGTCTCCCAGGTTGTGGCAGCAGCAACCCTCCTAACACGTCTACTGGTCACCCGTTCACCTCCTGCTGAGACAGAGACAGTTTACTGCCTCTCACGAGACAGAAATGACTGCCAAACCAAACCTCAAGTGCACTTTCCAGAAATCAGAACCAGATACCAGAACTAGATGGACAGACACACAAGACAAAAACCGAGGTACCCTTACCTCCCAGTGAGGGTCTTGGAGATTAGGGTGGTCGTAAATCTGTGGACGAGCCCCCAGCTGAAGACCCCCACTCCCGGGAGACTCTCACTCTAGTCTCAGGATGACACAACCACCCACAAACTCGCAAGGCACCAAATCTGGATGCAGTCAGCAGAGGTTTAATCGGGATATAAACAGCTAGCTGCCGGCCAATTCGTCTGCTCATGCAGGAGCTGAATTGACCTCAAGGTTAAATTTAAAACACTCTTTGGAATCTTTTTTATCTAAATGAGTGTGTTGATATGTTACTTAAAGTATGTTGAAAGCTATGATGACTAGTGACTAGATAGTACCTATAAGGTGGTACTTATAAGGACCCTAACATTGCAGAAGGCTATTATTTAATATACTTGACAAGCTACTCAGCTTGGCAAGATGTCCCAGATAGATAAGATTTAGTTAGCATTTTAAAACTGTGAGTCCATAGTGAATCCTCAGGATTTGGCACTGTTTACACTTGCTAACTTTACCTGACTCTAAATAATGACTACAAAAATGCTAAACTATTGGAAGACACTGGAATTGATGTGACAGGAATCTGAACAGTAATAACTACCTTGTTTGGGAACTGAGGCACACCAGCTGAAGGAGGGAGGGACATGGAGGAAAGTAGAGGGGAGGGGAAAGTATAGATATATGAAGCAGAATTTCAAAGAAAAAGGTTAAGTGGTAATAAATGGAACAAAATCAGAATTAAAGAACTATACATTTACTCAAAAAAGATGGGCCAAATGAATGAGTCTAGCTTATCTATTTTTTTCTTTCTTCTGATTTCTAGGTGTTTTTATTTCAGTATGTGATACACACCTTGAGAATCTCCCATTTGCTTTATCAGTTAGTGCATGCCTGTAGCCTTTTGCTGCTTTAGGCTGCCTTTACAAAATTGTCTCATAGCCTTGAAAGTTTTATTTCCTTCACATGAGGATGATAAGAAAAAGCTTTGGTATTAATCTCAGTATATACTGAAGGCCACAAACAGCAAAGTGGATTGCTTCTCCTGATAAAGCAAGACAACTTTAAAGGGAATTGTAATGTACAAAAATACCTTAAAGGAACAGACTTGTAATGAAAAATAATCAATAGTTACTTTACAAGACCAAGGTTTTAATGCACCAAGTAAATAAATAAATAAACCCAAGCAGCAAAAGAATGCTAGCCCAGAGAGAAAATAGCTATATAATATAAATGTGGCAATTAGATTTGATTGGTAAAATGCTTTGAATCTGAACAGTACTACATATTTTATGGTGCTGTGTAACTGATTATTGCAACTAGAGACCAATTAGCCTTCCTGAAAGTTTCTCCCCTTACCACTCAACTTAAATCTGTAATAGTGGATGAAGAAAGTGCACAATATATCCAAAGGCTTTGTTCTCTATACATGTCAGTAAACTAAAATAACTATGCAAACTCATTCAGACTATTACATGAAAAATAAAAATATTCCATGTTTATCAGAAAGCTCTTTACTGGAAATATGTAGGTCTCTTCTGGATGAAAACTCTTTGAGCACAAGAAACCTTCTTAAACTTGTGATAATCTCTAGCTCAATGGAACATTCCCCTAAATGCCAAATGAAGATCCTTTGTGGGAAGGAAAAAGACTTTTCTGGATGGATAAATGAACAAATAAATTTTCTTTTCTAAACTATGGTTCATGTGATCTAAAGCATAGTGGTAAGAAGAGTATGTATTAATCAGAGAGATATATTATTTTTACTTTCATTAGCTTTTACCAGTAAAAGATGACATGTGCCTACTTCTCAAAGATGATCTTTTAATGAACTACAATATAGTCAGAGAATTCATTTTTAAGTTACATTGTTCAAATATTTCAAAATGTAAACCACATTCTGAGAGTCAGGATGAGAAAAAGGTTATCCCCACACACAGGGATACAAGTTTCTCTGAGAAGCTATAGATTAATAAATAAACAAATAAATAAATAAATAAATAAATAGATTAATTAATGCAGCTCAAACATGTACTTATTTTTTTCAGAATGATTTTTTTATTCTTTCATATATTACATACTAACTGAAGTTTTCTCTTCCTTCCCTCACCACAGGATCTCTCCTCTACCTCCCCCCAAATCACACTGTTTATGCACTCTACCTCTTCACAGAAAAGGGCAGGCCTTCCCAGGGACATCAACAAAATATTGCATAACAAGCTACAATAAGACCAGGCACATACCATCACAGCAAGGTTGGACAAGGCAAAGGAAAAGGGTCCCACAAATAAATAAAAGAGTCATGGACAGACGCTTCTCCCAAAGATAGAGTTCCCATAAGAATACCAAGATACTTAGTCATAACGTAAATGCTGAGGACCTAGGTCTGATGCCTACAAGGCTCCCTGGTGACTGCTAACCCCCATGAATCCTGGTCAATCGATTCTGTGATCCATGTTCTTGTGTTCTCATGGTGTTCCTGACCCCTTGACTTACTCCCCTCCTCCACAGTATATCCTGAGCTCTGCATAATGTTTTAAGTGGGATTCTGTATCTCTTCTGGTCAGTTGATGAATAAAGTCTGTCTGGTCACTCTGCAGGCAGTGTGAAATGTAAGTTAGAAGTTTTGTGACTGGGTTGGTGTTCCAATCTCTACACTCAAGGTCTTGTATGGTTACAGAAGATGGCCAGTTCAGGCTGTCTGTCTCCTATTACAAGGAGTCTTTGATAGGGTTTCTCTTATAGATTACATGGTAAATGAGCACATACCATGTTTGTTTCTCATGATCTAGATTATCTCACTTAGATTTATTTTGTAGTTTCATTCATTTGCCTGAAAATGATGTCATTGACTTTAAAAGCTAAGTAATAACCCATTGTGTAAATGTACCACATTTTCATTATCCATTCTTTAATTGAAAATCATCTAGGTTATTTCCAGATTCTGGCTATTATTTTTTAAAAAGCTGCTACAAAGATAGTTGAGCAAGTGTTCATGCCATAGACTGAAGAATCTTTGAGTATATACACGAAAGTGTATATACTCAAAAATGCTGTGTCTTGAGGTATATTGATTACCAGCTTTCTGAGAAACCAACATATTTATTTCCAAAGTGGCTCTACATGTGTTCATTCCCACTAGCAATGGAGGAGCCTTCCCCTTGTTGTCCATCTTTAAAGTGAGTTGTCACTTTTTTTAATCTTAGGATTCTTATAAATATAATACAGAATCTCAGAATCATTTTGACTTTCATTTTCCTACTGGCTAATGATATTGGACATGTTTTTAAGAATTACTCAGCCATTTCCTATTTCTCTGTTGAGAATTTTCTTTTTAACTCTTTATGCAAATTTTTATAGGATTATTTGATGTCTAGTCTGTTTAGTTCTTTGTATATTTTGTAATTAGCCATCTGTCAGATGTGGAGTTGATGAAAATCATGTTGTAGGCTGGTATTTTGTTCAATTGATAATGTTCTTTGCCTTACAGATGTTTTAATATAGAATTCTAATAGACTTTCAAAGAAGAGCTAATACCAATGCTCCTCAAATTACTGCATGAAATAGAAGCAAATGAAATAATGCCCAATTCATTTTATGAGGACACAGTCACCCTAATACACAAAGAAAACAAATTATAAACAAATTTCCTCATGAATAGTGATGAAAAATACTCAATAAGATATTCACAAACTGAATAATAGAACACATCAACAATATCACCCACCATGATCAAGTATGCTTCATCCCAGAGATGCAGGAATGGTTCAACATATAATAAGCTGTCGATGTAATCTACCATATAAATAAACTGAAAGACAGTTGTTGATGGTGTCCAACTTTAATTCATGGTAGTTTCACAGTATACAAGGAGTTATTTCAGGTTTCTTGTATATGATGAGACTTGCTTTTTAACTTAGTATATGGGTCAATTTGGGGAAAAGTTCCATGACATGATGAGAAAAAATTATATTCTTTTGTGTTTGAATGAAATGTTCTCTAGATATGTTTGGTGACTGTTACCTCTCTTATTGCTCTTTTGTACTTTCTGTCTGGATGATCTGTCATTTGGCCAAAATTAAGTATTGCAATCTCACATTATCAATATATAAGGTTCAGTGTGTGATATAAGCTTTAGGAATGTTTCTTTTAGAAATGTGAGTGCCCTTGCATTTTGGACATAGACATTAAGAATTGAAACATTAGGCACCAGTTGCTTCAGAGTCCTGGTATGGGTAGTCACATTTTGTGTGTGCTCATTCAGCCAAGATACCTGAGGAAACCCAGATCCAAGACCAACCAGTGGAAGAGGAGGAGGTCGAGACCTTTGTCTTTCAGGCAGAAGTTGCCCAGTTAATGTCCTTGATCATCAATACTTTTTACTCAAACAAAGAGATCTTTCTGAGGGAGCTCATTTCCAATTCATCAGATGTTCTGTATAAAATAAGATACAAGAGCATGACAGATCCTAGTAAACTCTACTGGGGAAGAAGCTGCATATTAGTCTCATTCCCAACAAACAGGATCTAACCCTCACTATTGTGGATGCTGGAATTGGAATGACCAAGCCTGACTTGTTCAATAACCTAGGCACTATTTCCAAGTCAGGCACCAAAGCCTTCATGAGGCTTTGCAAGCTGGTTCAGATATCTCTATGATTGGCCAGTTTGGTGTTGGTTTTTACTCTGCATGTTTGGTTGCTGAGAAAGTGACTGTCATCACAAAGCATAACGATGATGAGCAGTATGCCTGGGAATCCTCAGCTGGGGGGATCCTTCACAGTGAGGACTGACACAGGTGAACCAATGGGTCATGGGACAAAGGTTATCTTGCATCTGAAAGAAGACCAAACTGGAGGAAAGGAGAATAAAGGAGATTGTGAAGGAACATTCACAGTTTTTTGTCTATCCTATTACTGTGTTTGTGGAGAAGGAACGTGATAAGAAAGTTAGTGATGATGAGGCTGAAGAAAAGGAAGAGAAGGAGGAAGAGAAAGAAAAAGAAGAAAAGGAGTCTGATGACAAGCCTGAAATAGAAGATGTTGGTTCTAATGAAGAAGAAGAAGAGAAGAAGGATGGTGACAAGAAGAAAAATAAGAAGATAAAGGAAAAGTACATTGATCAAGAAGAACTCAACAAAACAAAGCCGATTTGGACCAGGAATCCTGATGACGTTACTAATGAAGAATATGGAGAGTTCTACAAGAGCTTAACCAACGATTGGGAAAAACATTTGGCAGTTAAGCATTTTTATGTTGAAGGACAATTAGAATTTCGGGCCCTTTTTGTCCCAACATGAAAGCTCAAGCCCTCAAGCCTTTTGATCTGTTTGAAAACAGAAAGAAAAAGAACAACATCAAGTTGTATGTTCTCAGAGTTTTTATCATGGATAACTGTAAGGAGTTAATCCCTGAGTATCTGAATTCCACTAGAGGGGTGGTGGATTCTGAGGATCTCCCTCTAAATATTTCCCATGAAATGCTGCAATAAAGCAAAATTCTGAAAGGTATCAGAAAGAATTTGGTCAAGAAATGCTTAGAACTATTTGCTGAACTGGCAGACGATAAAAAGAACTACGAAAAGTTTTATGAGCAGTTCTCAAAAAAACATAAAGCTTGGAATACATGAAGACTCTCATAATCAGAAGAAGCTTTCAGAGCTGTTGCAGTACTACACATCTGCTTCTGGGGATGAGATGGTGTCTCTGAAGGACTACTGCACCAGAATTAAGGAAAACCAGAAGCCCATCTATTTTATCACCGGCAAGACCAAGGACCAGGTTGCTAACTCAGTTTTGTGGAACATCTTTGAAAGCATGGCTATATGATTGAGCCCATTAATGAGTATTATGTGCAACAGCTGAAGGAATTTGAGGGCAAGACCTTGGTGTCTGTTACCAAAGAGGGACTGGACCTTCCAGAAGATGAAGAGGAAAAGAAGAAACAGGAAGAGAAAAAGACAAAATTTGAGAACCTCTGCAAAATTATGAAAGATATTTTAGAGAAAAAGGTTGAAAAGGTGGTTGTGTCAAACCAATTCATGACATCCACATGCTGTATTGTCACAGGCACATATGAGTAGAGAGCAAACATAGAGAGAATCATGAAAGCTCAAGCCCTCAGAGACAACTCAACAATGGGTTACATAGCAGCAAAGAAACACCTGGAGATAAACCCTGATCACTCCATTATTGAAACCTTAAGTCAAAAGGCAGAGGCTGACAAGAATGACAAGTCTGTGAAAGATCTGGTCATCTTGCTGTATGAAACTGCACTCCTCTCTTCTGGCTTCAGTCTGGAAGATCCTCAGACCCATGCTAACATGATCAAGCTTGGTCTAGGTATTGATGAGGATGATCCCACTGTGGATGAGACCAGTGCTGCTGTAACTGAAGAAATACCATCCCTGGAAGGAGATGACGACACATCACGCATGGAAGAAGTAGACTAAGCTTCACCAGAACTGTGTTTGATGCTTACCTTCATTCCTTCTGATAATATATTTTCCATGATTTCTGTTTATTTTTGTTAACATTTAAAAAATCTGTGTGGCATGAAAACTAAGGGGAAGATAAAATTTCTACATGTGATACTGTGATACTATAGGTTTGACTCAAGAGGTTGATAGAATGTTTGTTGTAAGACGTAACCTGCTGTTAATGTTAACTCTGTGGTCTGAAGTGTTTAGCTGTTGAGCTGGATTCCTTAGTAGACCAAATTAAGATGGCTTAAGTTACATCTTAAAACTTTCACTCCCTGTAGTTAATGCTGCATGTACTAGTCTTAGAAGTAAACACCAGTTAAAACAACTTGACAGGAACTCCCCAAGTGGCTTGTTTTCCAAAGTACCAAGAACAAAACCTTAAGTTTCCCTAGGTCTTGTAACTCAGCAAGACTTATGAATGGAAATAATAGTGCCCAATCACATTCTGCTTTAAAAGGTAAATACAGATGAGATAAAAGAAAAAAAAAGAATTGAACCATTATTTTGGTAAATTTTTTTCTTTAATTAGTATGAACTCTTTCCCAGTCTCTTTTGATTAATTTTGTTTGAAATCTATTTTGTTAGATTTTAAAACAATATAAGTTTGCTTTTTATGTCCATTTGCTTGGAAAATCTGTTCTTAACCCTTTTTTCTGAGGTAATATCTATCTTTGATATTGAGTTTTATTTCTTATATGCAGCAGAATAATTCTGTTACTATATCCATTCAGTTAGCCTATGTCTATTTATTAAAGAATTTAGTCCATTGATGTTGACATATATTAATAAATATCCCTTCCTTAGGTTGTATTGGTACAAGATTATTTATTGCCTCTGTTTTCATGGGTGTAGTTAACTTCCTTGGGTTCAAACCTTCCTTTTATTATTTTTTGTATGGCTAGATTTTTTGATAGATATTGTTTAAATTTAACTTTGTCATAAAATATTTTGCTTTCTTCATCTATGATGATTAAAAATTTTTCTGCATATAGTAATCTGTGCTGGTACCCATGGTCTCAGAGTTTGTAAGACATCTGTCAAGGTTTGTCTGGCTTTTAGAATCTTAAGAAGTTGGGTGTAATCCTCACAGGTCTCCATTTATATGTTATTTGGCATTTTTGCTTTTCAGGTTTTAATATTTTTCTTCGTTTTGTATGTTTAGTATTTTAATTATTATATGGCAAGGGGATAATCTTCTGATCAAATCTATTTGGCTTCTTAAATCTTTACAGATGTGCCCTTCTTTAGGTTAGGAATTTTTTCTTCTATTATTTTATTAAAAATATTTTCTGGGTTGTTGACCTGGGATTGCTTATTCTTCACCTTCTTTCATTCCTATTATTCTTAGGATATATTGGATGTTTTGTGTCTGAATTTGTTTACATTTAGCATTTTCATTTATGCTATATTTCTTCTAATACATTTTCAAGGTCTGAGATTCTCTCTTCCATCTCTTGTATTCTGTTAGTGCTGTTTCTGTTTGAAGTTCCTAGATTTTCCATTTCCAGAATTTTCTCATTTTATGTTTTCTTAATTGCTTCTATTTTTATTTTCAGGTCTTGAACAGTGTCCCTTACCTGCTCATTTTTTTTTTTTTTTGGAGTTTTTAACATTATTTAAGAAGTTTATTGGATTTATTTATTTCATCTATTTTTTAATTTGTTTTTTCATAGATTTCTTTAAAGGATTTGTTTTTGTTGATGATGATGATGTTGTTATTGTTTCTACTCAAAGACCTCTATCATCTTCATAAAGTTGGTCTTAAAGTGGTTTTCTTGTGTTTCAGCTAAATTCAGGTCTTGCTATCATAGGATAACTGGGCTCTGATAATCTAATACTGTCCTGTCTGTTGTTGACTGTATTTTTACACTGATGTTTAAGCATCTGGGTTTTGAATGATTGTCAGTCTAGATCCTGATTTTTGAATTTGTCTTTTTTTGATGTTTTTCTTTCCCCCTTGGTTTTTCCCCTTTGTCTTCTGGTCTTTGTAGCCTGGACTTTTGGTGGCTAGCACAACTTCTAATACAACAGGAGTCTCTATCCAGGTTAGGTATGGGATTTCTGGTTGGTAGCTTGCCTTTAGGAGTAGTAGGGGCCCTGTGTTCTTCTGTCGGGGATAGTCTGTCCCTGTTCTTCTGATGGGTGTGGCCAGCACCTGGTTACCTAGAGTCTTCTGGAGTTGTAGGTAGAATTCCAGGAGCTGGGTGACCAGTGAAATATAAAGATGTGTTGATAAAATGGATCTCTGGAAACTGAATATAAGGAGTAGGGCAATTCAACTGGCAGAGGAGTCACTCACTTCTGACTTGTGCAGCCTACACCTCAACATGAAAATCCCTCTGGAGTTGGACATTTTTCCAGAATCTTTATGTCAACATAAAGAGTTTGAAATGTTGCTTATGTTATTATAAAAATGATTCTGACATCAATAGTTCTCTGGGCAAAAACTCTACAGTCTAATTAGAAAGAAGGTACTCAAAACATCAAGGAATAGTAAACAGCAACAAAATATCAAGAAAAAAAGAATATGTACAGCAGTGTCATAAAAGGCTTAGTAGAAGAAATAAGGCAGGAGGAAGAATTAATTAGATTTGGGGAAAGTAGCATAAGAACAAGAATATTCCCTGTGAGATAAAGCAGTCTTCCAAAAGTCAAATATCCACATAGTCATAATCCCTACTGCTTCTGATGTTGGCTTTAGTCCATTCCAGATATAAAACATTACCTGTTCCTTCATCTTCTGAGTACAAATTCAAACCACATGAGAAATCTAGCTTCCACCTCTGACTTCTAGTCCTGTAGAGTTTCAGAATTTCCCAAACTGTATGTTTTAGACTAGCATTTTAATTAAACATTACCCAGTGGTGCTTCAGCTAATCTTTACATTATAAAAGAATAACATCCAGGAGATAATGTGACATCCCTACTACATAGGGATGAGTAGAAACCCAATTACAGATGTTTTAAGTTACAAAAAAGTGATATTATGTAATAAATATCTCTTAGTTACTTATCTATGACTGTGACACCACACTAATAAAGCCATGGCTACTTATAAAATAAAACATTTAATAGAGCTTATTTTTGCCTGATCATAAAGCAAATACATAGCTGCAGGAATAGCTGAGAGCTCATATCTTCACATTGCAAGTAGAGAAGAGAGAATGAACACAGTAGGAATTCTACGATTCTTTTGAATCTTCAAAGAGAACTCCTAATTACACATTACCTCAAACAAGGCCTTCCTTCCAAACACTAGTGCTTTCCAAAACTCTCCAGCAGCTAGTTACCAAGTATTCAAATACACGAGATTAAGAGAACTATTCTTATTCAAACTATCATGAAAGAAAAATGTATTTCTTAAAACTATCTCTTCTCATACTAAGTATTGTGGTTAGTATTACATTCATATACAGCTACCAGTATATGATATCAAGTCTTAGAAATATTTCTTTTCTGCACTCAGACATTCTTTCACCAACATTCTAAGCCAAAATTTATAAATGTCCAAAGGATTTGTGATTTTCAATTCTGGTATGGTTTCATTTTCTACGTTGTTTCTCCCAATCCATTCAATAAATTGATATTTTGGATTTACCCTAATTTTATCTTACCTGTTAACTGTAGGGAAAATTATTGCATCACTGAACTAAGTGCATATACTCTGGTTATTCAGTACATAAAAAATTTTGTTGTTTTTATTCTTTCTGCTTCGCACTGTAATTCTAAATTTTGAATTTATTCACTAATGATTACACATTTTTATTTTATCCCTTAACTTTGCTTGTTCTATTAATTTGCATACTATTAGTTTTGAGATATTTTTATTCTTCTTCATGCCTGAATTGAATCACTGAGTAAATTTAAACAGAAAATGAAATATTTGTATATGGAAATTCTGGTGAAATGCTTTCTGTGCTCTTCATATATGCATGGACATTCCCAAAAGAATTATGAAAGACACTAGAGACTACATTTCTAACCATAGCTTCATGATTCGGGAAAATTTTGACATTGTTCAATAAAATATAAACATCATTCTATTTCTGCTCCAAGGACCTGTGGAAACACCAGCCATTGTAGTTAGCAATCATAGCAACAAGATATGCATCCAAACCTAACCCTAATCACACATTATTTTACATTTTTTAAATATTTAGGACAATAATTCAAAAATATTCAATTTAAGATGTTTTAAAGACCCTGAGAAAATAAATAGTTTATATAGGAAGGACCAAAAATTTTCAGATAATTTTTCAGAAAATCATGATGATCATAGGTAGTAGCCAAAAAGTATCCAATTCTGTCTTCATTCACTATTTAAAGATAATATTTTATAAATGACCCACTGGTCACTGGAAACTCTCCCAGGGTTTACCTCTTTGCTTTAGTATTGATTCTAGCAATCATACTTGCTGGTGTTATACTAAATTTTCAGCGAAAAGGGGCAAAAACTAGAGCCAACACATGTGCAACCTAAATTCATTGACTTGAATTCACACCAATGTGAAACTCTGATAAAACTTATTTTTATTTCCAACATGAGTTTTACAAATTTCCTTGCAGAAAGACTTTCAGTTTGATTCTGAAATGCCAACCTTTCTTTGCTGCTGGCACTACACTGTAGATAACATATGTATGATCTTACCTTTCTGAAGTTCAAAGACATTTCAATGTAAAGACATATTTACTCATGAGGCATTTGGACATATGTTACTACTGTCATGTTAATATATGGAAAAACATGCTGTTTCAAGTTGGCTTCAATTTGATATTTCTCTATAATTTCCAGTTTTTAAAGCATTGAATAGCATATATATTTTCAAATTAAAAATTAGGATATAATGAACCTTTGAGGACTTACCAGAAGCAGAAAGCAAGGCTTTGAACTTCTGTTGGACTAAAACCATAATCACTTGAGAAAAAAACACAAAAACTAAAATTTAGCAAATGCCTACTGATTGAATATCTACTATGTCTGGAGTTCCTTCTCTTTCTGATTTTCATCAGAAGTTGCTTGTTTACCATTAGAGGGGAAAAAAGGAATTCAAACCTTAATGGTTTAAGGAAAAATTTCTCATGCTGCTAAATATGCTAAATGAAATGTATCTGTTGTCATTAGATTTCATAGTTGCAACCATTCGCACAATCTCTTCTCAAGTCTCCTAAAGGCCTACTGAAATCTTCCCTGACAAAAATTTTTTAACTAGCAAAACTGAAATTAAATGTTAAAAAGATAATGGCTTTTGGTTTGTTTGTTTATTGAAGTGACTATATCATTAATTTAGAAACACTTTGTATAATTGGTAGCTGTTTTGTCAAAGCCTACCATGTTTCTACATAAAAGAATCACTGTGTTTCAAAGCATGAAATTTCTTTTTTTTTATGCTCTTATAGCCTATGAAATTTTTATATTTTATGTTCTTGAGCCTAAAACTTTGTTTTGGCTTTGAGGGTGGTTGTTCTTAATTTTTATTCTCTAAAAAGCTATACCATCCATCTAAGTAATGCTTGTGTAAATGCTACAGAAGAGAACATTCCATTTTACATAACAAGTTTTTCAACACACTGAAAACAAAAACAAACAAACAAAAAAACCAAAGCAAAGCAAAGTAAGAATATTTCCAAAGCAATTATATACCAACATCTGTGTGATGTTTCCTACTGTCTTGTTTTGAGAGCGTGAAGCTCTGTTGATGCCTCTGTGTCTGGGCTAGCCTTTGTGTCACAGGATACCTGACATGAAATGTCCTCAGAGGTCAATGAGGATTAGGAACTTTACAATAGAGGTTCAGTGAACAGGTGAGATTTAAAATTGGTGGCATTAAAAAATTAACAATTTAAAGCTTCCGAAAGACTCTAATTGCCCTTCAAGTTTATTCAAGTAAGGGTAACTGTATTCTAAGCTCACACTAACTAAAGGAAAAGGGTTAGGAAGAAATATTAATAAAAAGAAGCTAGAATAGGTATTAAACATTCTTAGGAAATATTGTGAGATATTCTCAGATCTTTTTGTGCCTGGTTTATGAGACCATTTTTTCTTGGTATCACAAAGTACCTAAAACTGGATTATATAAAAAGAAAGAAAAGGGGTTTATTTAACCCTCAATTTGGAAAGCTCAAAGATGAAGATCAGAGGACTTTGGAGATAATTTAGTCAGTGAAGCACTTGTCTTACAGCCAAGAAGACCTGAGTCAAAACTTCAGAATTCAGGTAAAAAATATCAGACATGATTTGCAATCATAGTACCAGTGAAGTGGAGAGAGAAGCTGACCTAGGAATTACTGTCCAGCCAGTTTAGCCTAGTCTGTGAGTTCCAGGCCATTAAGGTATGCTATCCCAAAGGGATTGCATGATGTTTATGAGGACAACACCTGAAGTTGTTCTATGGCTTCCACAATATGTAACTTCTGTTATATTCATGGTCTCATACACATACACACACACACACACATACACACATGCTGATAGATACACATATGAATAACTATACATACTTGCATTTAAAAAATTGTCTTGATTCATGAGATAACTCAGCAAATAAATAGATCAATCTCTAAGCTTTGATATCTGAGTTCAAATCCTAAGTCTCATTTGGTAAAAAGGGAGAACCAACTGCTGCACATATCACATCAAATTAAGGGAGCACATAGGTACACCATTGGCACATATGTGTGCATATGTATACACACACACACATACAAATGAATAAATAAATAAATGAGTGTAATTAAAATTTGTAACAATAATAAAAATAATTCCTAATTATTGGGTATCTCATCTATTGGGTTGATCTCATCTATTGACGTGAGCACCTCAGCATCATGGTAAAAGCATATAAGAAAGGTTCAGAGCAGATGGAAAACAGAAAACCAAAAGGAATCAGCAACTATGCTTATTTCTTTATGACATTTGTTCTCTCCTCCAGCATGGAACTAACCACAATTCCATGAGAACTACATGTGTTCCTTCTGGGGGCAATATCCTCACTATTTTACAATAGATTAGATGTTCTGTTATTTCTAGGTCTCTGAACAATCTAGACTCTGGGTCCTGGACCTCCATGGAATGTCAGACATGGGCTTCATCTTGAGGTACTGATCTTAAGTTGGACCAGTCATTGGTTGCCACTCTCACAATTTCTGCATCACCTTCACCAGAACATAATTTGTAGGCAGGATAAATTGTACATCAAATGTTTAGTGATCAGATTAGTGACCCAGTCTCTCCAACAGAATCATTACTTGATTACAGAGGATGGTTGGTTCAAGATCCATAGCCCCCTTATCAGGACTCTTCACTAGTGTTTCTATTTTAGATTTCTAGAAGCTTCCATAGCATTAAGTTGCTACCTTGTCCTTGAAATGCCCCCCAATTCTGTTCATCTCTCACAATATACTCTCCCTCCACATCTGAACCTGATCCCTCCTGTTTCCATCTGCCCAACCAGGTCTACTCAGAAAATATCTTCTCTGATAGAAGCAAGGAACTGGGGACTAAATATATCTGCAATTAGCATGTGAATTTTCTGTCTGTAACTTAAAATCCAGTGAGTGGAATTATCATTTTGTTAGGCTTTCCTAAAAAATAAATCTTGCAAGGATTTTCCACCTGCTGATACATTTTGATCTGTTTCTCCAATGCTTTAGAAACACAGGAAGCTACAATGACTAATCACATTTTGAGGAGAAGTAGAAAAGTTTTGTCTGGGTTTTAGAGATGTTCATAAGACATCACTCATTCAAAATGTAAAAATGATAAGCTTTGAAAATATAAGCTTGCATTATTGGATCAATGCTCATGAGATATTAGAAAACACAGGAGACATACTCAGAGATAATTAGAGAGACTAATATACTAGAGAATGTCCTAGAAGGAGATCAGGGGACAACTGAATGTACAGAAAGGAAAAGAGTCCCTGATGGGGCCTCAGAAACACTTTTCTTCTTATTCCCTTGTTAGAATGTTTAGGAAAAATCTGGTTTTTTTCTGCCTTTCTATCAGATAAAAATGCAGTAGACCATCACAATTCTTGTTTGCTTCTCTCTATTTTTGTCTTGGCTATACACTCCCTGGAGATTATACCTCTTGGTAGGCAGAATCTTGCTGAGAAATAGAAAACGTTTTGAAATGAAAGATAAAGAATGCTAGTGTTAAAATGTTATGTGCAGCTAAACTGGGGTATAGAAAATCAGTCTTAAGTATATATGTTTGAAAATGACAAAGACAAAGTTTTAAATTACTAAGAAATATATGAATACAGATTACATTATAATGAAGAAAATAAAGATCATAAATACTCATCAATATTTTACTAATACATTAAATTCAGAATTATTACATCAACCTGATTATTGCAATTATTTTAAACTTCCACAACATATACACATCTGGAAATACACACACTGTATAGCATTAATCTATTTATAAATATTGTGATTTCTACTATACTTAGATTTTATCAATTATTCTAATTTGAACTGTTTATGCTGCTTTTTTGGTGGCATTGTTTTAGAGTTTGCATATTGCTTCATTCTATTTTTGTTCTCATTAATCTAGGTACTCTCTTCCTCTGTTTTTACATTTGATCAAGAAAGTAAAATATGTACGTTATTTTAGCAAAGTCTAAATTTAATCACATGTTTATTTTTTCAGAATGAAGAGAGGATTTTAAATGTTACAGTTGCCAACACTTCATTCTTAGATACATAGTTATGATCAATATAAATAACCTTTAATCCTACACATAATGAAATTGTCTTATATATTTTATTTCCTTGGCAGATATTTAAGATTACCATCTTTATGTGAGTCCATAGAATTTGTGTTTGTGCTCTGACCTGTGCTTACAATGAACATTTTTTCTCTCAATTACATATAATAAACGTAATTTTTCCATAATACAAAAACATATAAATGCTAATGGAGAGTAAATGCTGGACAGGCATGATTAGCAGCTGTCCACTGCACACTGGGTGGCCGATGTCAGCAGTAATTCCTCCAATGTGTTCTCTTCACTGTGTCTGGATTTAAGTAGTTATGGTCTGTTATTCTTTACTTCAGGGGCCCAGGGATTCATAAGATGGAAAAATGGGAGTTTTAGAATATAAAAATTTATAGTACCTAACCCAAGTAGATCTATCAAAACTTCAAATAATGACATGAAATTAAGAACAACTATAAAGCATTGATACAAAAGAGTACTACCAGATTAGGCAACCATCTTGGCATAGGCTGGCTTTGTCAGTTACTGCACCAAGGAGGAAAGGGCAAGGCAGTTTCTCAGCAAAATAATAGTACAATTGACTAAAAATTCATCCAGCTAGATATCTCTAGAGCATCACCTTTAGTAACTTTCTTCTTGACACTAGGCCATAGGAAAGAGTTATTTATGAGAAGCTTTGCTTCTGTGCAGGGACTCTGTTGGCAATGTTCACCTGTAGAAAGAGGATATGTGATTCTGAATGTTCAGAAGTCCATTTTATTAGAACAAGACTGTCTGAATGTCTGTAGAAATGTTCAGCCATCTCAGTCTTGTCTAGCACTTGCTTGTTATCACAGCGAACCTGAGCTCCTGGGGAAAAGATTTGGGCACTGCTGAGTTCCAATGATTTGTGTGTCCATTACCATGTGACTTCTAATTGCATGTTTACTTCAAGTGATGCGTCCACAAACACAATGACTAAGATCAAAGCCAAGGTGATAATGCATAAGGCTGAATTAAAAATTCACAATGCTCTGCCATCCCTTACCTCCAATGGAGAAAAAGTTGTTTGCCTAAGCCAGAGTTTTTCCATCTATAAGAAAGCATCCCTGTTAACATAGTAATGTCAGACACTGGATGTTGGTACATTATGGATGTTTGTGAGTAGGGAGGAGATTTGTTTGTGTGTGTCTATATCAAATAGAATAAGAAACAGATTAAATAGGAAAAATATACCAGCTAAGAAGAACATTATAAAGGATGATTATTACAAAAATGAAATATTCTAATACAGAAAAACAAAGGAATTGAGAGGAGAAATTGTGGTCATTTTATGAACAATCCTAGAATTAAAATGTCCCAAAATCCATACCACTGTAATATAAAAGGAACCACTGAATATGTAGTTCTGAGACTACAAATTCATCATCCTATATATACCCATTCCACAAAACATGACTCTCTCTCTCTCTCTCTCTCTCTCTCTCTCTCTCTCTCTCTCTCTC
>NW_021604576.1:3997546-4026128 GCF_004785775.1 Grammomys surdaster | reverse complement strand
TCTCTCTCTCTCTCTCTCTCTCTCTCTCTCTCTCTCTCTCTCTCTCTGTCTCCCCCACTCTCTCATTCTCCCCTCTCTTCTCTTTGTGACAGGACATTGCTATGTATCCCTGGCTCCCTGAATCTTCTATGTAGACTAGGCTAGTCTCTTATTTACAGAGATCCACATGCCTCTGCCTTTCACGTGCTAGGATTGAAGATGTGCACCAACACAAAAGTTCAAACCCAAGCTTTCCAAAAAGGGTAACTAACTATACTGCCATTGCGTATCTTAGCTTCTGTAATAAGGTTTTTCTTCTGAGTGTCCTTTTAACATCTACTCTTCCCCTGCTGAGATCTGACACATTAGCAGTTTTCCTAGGATTTCATTTTTGGTTCACTTTCCTTACTGACATAAACTCTTTTACTGAGCCTGACAATCACGCACTTTGTCAAACCCAGCTTTGTGTGAATAGCCTACCTGTGAATATTCCAGGTCATTCTGTCAGTTACCTACTTAAACCACAATTCTAGAATAATGAACGGCACACCATACTCTACCTTTATTTAATGTCTCATAATTGTTTGTCTTCTCTGCTGCTGTTTTTGTATAGCTTAATAAAATCCCCAAAAATATTCTTAACTTGTCTCAGTAAGAAAATACCATCTTCCTACAAAGGCATTCCATCAATGGCATAGTCTCTTAGATTAAAACACATTCTTCTCAGTTATTGAACAAACTCTTAGACAAAGTATACTCTCTCAATTTACCCTCAACATAAAAGTTCCTCTTTCCCTGAAACCTGGTTGTAATCTCTAAAGTACCTTGATTCTGAAAAATCATTTTTTTCTGCTGTATTAAAGAAGGCCTTGGTAGGTTACTCTCAGCTTTTCCTCGGCACTTTTGTTCTGAAATATATAATTAGTGATTCAGAATTGGTTTATGTCAAGAAGAACAGAGAACAAAGCATACTCGTACATATATAAAAATTTAGAATTGATTAAAACTCACAAAAAGGTTATTTTAAAATAACTTTGTTAAATACATGCTGTTACAGAAAATAGTTACCAATGAGAAAAAATAAAATTAACCAAAAATATCAACATATACTCAACATACACTCCAGATGAACTAATTTTCTAAAAATAAAAATGAAGCTTTTAAATGACAAAGTAATCCATCGCTGACACTTCCCTGATGCCTGCTCTTCTATGAGCTCTGTTCTAAGTGTTATACAGACATCAATTTCACAAAAATTTTACTATTTTATGGTAAAACTTAATCAGATAAATACTATTATATTTACTCTTGTATTTACAGAACAGTTGATCATAATGCAGGGACAGTAACAAACATAGTAAGAGTCACAATTAGAAAGTAAAATAAGACGCAAATCAGGCTACATCTGGGGATTTCTTTTTTATTATTATTTTCCCCTTTTTGAAGTTATAGCATAATACTTCCCTGTATCCCTCCCAGTTCACCTTCAACCTTGTGGTCTCCTAGTTCATTAATTATTATTGCATGAATAAATGTATCTGTAATTAAATATATATTCCTAAATGTAATGTTTTTCAGTCCATATTACTTTATGTATCTTTTGAAGGCCTACTATTTGGCGCTGGACTATCAATTGGAGTGTTCTTTCCTTGGCAAGGCCATCTCCCCTCCTCCCAACATTCCTTGTGGGGTTTTTTTTCATTTTTTATTGTTTTTTTAATTGACATTTCAAACGTTATCCTCCTTCCCAGTTTCCCCTCCACAAATGCCCTTTTAACTCTCCCCCCTCCTACCTCTATGAGGGAACTCTCCCACCTGCCCACCCACTCCTGTCTTAGCACCCTAGCATTTCCCATACACTGGGCTATCAAGTCTCCACAGAGTCAAGGGGCTCCCCTCCCACTGATGCTTAATACGGATCCTCTACTACATATGCAGCTGGAGCCATGGTCACTTCATGTGTACTCCTTGATTGGTGGTTTAGTCCTTGGGAGCTTTGGGGAGTCTTGTTGGTGGATATTGTTGTTCTTCCTTTTGGGTTGAAAACCCTATCAGTTTCTTCAGTCTTTGCCCTAACTTCTCCATTAGGATACCTGTGCTCATTCCAGTGTTTGGCTGCATGCATCTACATCTGTATTGGTCAGGCTCTGACAGAGGTTCTAAGGAATATATATATAACATATAACAAGGACACATGCTCCACTATATTGATAGCACCCTTACTTATAATAGTCAGAAGCTGGAAAGAACCCAGATGTCCTTCAACAAACGAATGTACGTGGAAAATGTGTACATTTACACAATAGAGTACTACTCAGCTATTAAAAACAATGACTTCATGAAATTCTTAAGCAAATGGTTGGAACTTGAAAATATCATCCTGAGTTAGGGAACCCAGTCACAAAAAAAACCACACATGGTATGCACTCACTGATAAGTGGATGTTAGATAAAAGGAAGCTTGGAATACTCAAGATACAACTTCACAAACCACATGAAGCTCAAGAAGAAAGAAGACCACACCAAAGTGTGGATGCTATAGTCCTATTCAGAAGGGGGAAGAAAATAATCTTGTAAAGCAGAGGGAATGAAGGATCTGGGAGGGAGAGAGGAGGAGGAGAGAAAAGGTGGGCAGGAATAGGTGTAAGAGGAGCTGAGGGAGAAGTACAGAGGGTCAAGAATATGAAAGCAGGAGAGTAGCAGTGGGTGAGGAGATCTGTGGATAGCTACTAGGAAGCATCAAATGCCAGGGACCCAAGGGGTTCCCAGGACCCAACAGGAGGACATTAGCAGAAGTACCCAACAAAGGGGAGATAGAACCTGTATAGATCATATCATGTGGATAGGCATGGCACCCAGTTGAGTAATAGGGCGACCCGGCCAACTCAAAAATATTAATTCAGAATTCCTCCTGTCAAAAGGAGGTGCAGGGACAAAGAGTGGAGCACAGACTGAAGAAAAGGCCATCCAGAGAGTACGCCACCTAGGGATCCATCCTATCTGCAGACACCAATCACAGACACTATTGCTGATGCCAAAAGCACTTGCTGACAGGAGTCTGGTATAATATTCCTTGGTTGCTGAGGGTTCAGTACACTATGGTGGAAGAGGCAAGCAGAGCAACTCAGTCAATGCAGCAGGAATTACACAAGCAACTATTTATATCAAATAGACTTTGAGGAAAGAGTATCTAGCACCAGAAGTATGCTAATAAGCTTCAAATCTACCCTAGTGACCAACACCTACCATCAAAGTCCTAGTTCTTTTTGGTGGTGGTGGTGATTGTTAATTCTTCAATCCTTTTTTTAACAGTCTAGTCTTCAGTCCCCTCCCAGTTTGACCTCTCCACCACTCTCCATCCCATGCCTCCTCCCCCTTGTCTCCAAGAGGTTGTCTCCATCCCCCACCCCACCTCCACAGATTTTTCTACTCCTGGGGCCTCAAGTCTCCAGAGGGTTAGGCACATCTTCTCTCACTGAGGCCAGAGCAGGCAGTACTTTGCTGTATATGTGTTGAGGGCCTCATATCAGCTAGGGTATGCTGCCTGGAGGGTAGCTGAGTGTCTGAGAGATCTCAGGGATACAGATCAGTTGAGACTGCTGGTCATCCAATGGGAATACCCTAGTACTTAAAGGATCCATATCGTCACCAAGGAACTACCACCAGTTGGGGAAGAAACATTAAAAATATGAGTCTGTAGTGAACATTTCAAACGCTAACCATTGCATTCTACTCTTTGGATATGTTCTTATAGTGATCACTACTACATGAAGCAATGGTGTAATAGAAAAATATTAGGGACAATGTCATGGTCTAGACATTAAGAATCAAATACAAAAAAAAGTGAACACACAAAAATTTAACAAGGAAAAGATGCATCAGGGGGACAGAACAATTTTTAAAAACATACTTTCTGAGTAAAAATAAAAGTTGTTTATTGACACACAGCACATAGTAAACTGTAGGAAAATTATAAAATGTATAAAACAATTTTTAAAATACCTATTGATACTTATGTGAGTATGAGTAAATTCTACATTTTAAGGACTAGAATATTATATATCAAATTATGATTGAATCACAGGGAAAGAGAGAAATGGATAGCTAGAGGCTAGTCAGCCTCATCAGTATGTGAATACTATTAAAATATCATCTTTATGTAATATTTTCATAATTTTTAAAACTTATAGAAAATCAGGTTGATAAAATTACTTAAATTTGAAAGAATTAAACAGGAAGCAGAAGGGATGGAAGTTATAAACAAACACTTTTCTCAACTCTATCACAAAGAAGGATTGTTAGATTACATTTTGAGATACAGAAATGCTATTACAGATATGAACAAAATCTGTGGAAACTAGAGGAAAGAACATACTCTCTAACACTCTGACAAATGTCTCTTATTTCATATTATTTGAAATAGGCATAAAAGAAAGGGTAGGATGGTTTTTTAATTAAAACAAGTGGGGAAAACTATGTTCTGAGAGATGCCAAAATAATAGTGCCATAATTCTCTCGGTTTCTCATCTCTAGAATAACAGCATATTGTTAAGCAGAAGTCCCCCTGTGTCACTATTCCCCATGTCCCTGAGATTGACATCAGTGTAGAAAGATATATTTCCTTTCTTGTCCTAATATTTTTTTTAATTTTCCTGCAAGGTTTGCATGTTATTGTATAGACACTGCATAATTAACCCAAGACTTGAAATGAGATATAAGAAAGTAGTTTGTAAAGTGCTTAAAGCATGTCTGGCATAGAAGTCAATGATATATGGGCATTGTTTAAATAAACAATCAACACTATTATTAAAATGGACTTTATGTTTCCAAAATAAGAGCTTCTCTCTCAACCACTATCCTTTTTAGCAGGATAGTTCTTCTTAGGTTTTGTGAGACTCAGGTTGGTAACTCCAGAAGCCTGAGCCATTCCCTGGCTCTCAGCTCAACCAGAGTGGCTCTATTTATTCCCAAGGAAAGAAGTGCCTGGTGGGTTTAGGGAAGAGAAGAGGGCCTCTCCCATGATAGCACTCGTTTATATTCCACACATACATTCCGATCAATGCACAATGTTGTTGGAATATGGTAACAACAGCTTCCTAATTGCCAAATGCAACAACAAGTCTGTAGAAGAGGATATATCAAGATTATCACAGGCAGAAAATCATAGAAAAAAACAGATCCTCTCAGGTATTTAACCCCAAATCTCTCAATTAGCTATGTGGTCAATTTCACACTTACCATTTGTAATAATGGATCTATAACACTCCATTATTGTTATTTTTTGTATTGTTGTAAAGAAACACGGTTCATTTTGCTAATTTTCCTCTAATGTCTAGAGAAGTACAAATGTTTGCTAAACTAAGCACTTGCTAGGTTATCAATAAATAATTGTCAAATAGATGAATAAAACAAACAGACATTGTCGGGCGGTGGTGGCGCATGCCTTTAATCCCAGCACTTGGGAGGCAGAGGCAGGCAGATTTCTGAGTTCGAGATTTCGAGGGTAGCCTGGTCTGCAGAGTGAGTTCCAGGGCAGCCAGGACAACACAGAGAAATCCTGCCTCGAAAAACCAAAAAAAAAAAAAAAAGAACATCTGGGCAGTGGTGGCACACGCCTTTAATCCCAGCACTTGGGAGATAGAGACAGGTGAATTTCTGAGTTCGAGGGCAGCCTGGTCTACAGAGTGAGTAGGACAGAGTGATTAGTGAGTGTTGTAGGACAGCCAGGGCTACACAGAGAAACCCTGTCTCAAAAAAAACAACCATCCAACCAACCAAACAAACAAATATTATCACCTACACAACTAATACATTCTAAAACCAAAATCTCAGTACACAATCATGTTGGAATCAAGTTTTCATTCACTAGTTCATGAAACACAGAAGCCTGAAGTTTATTAATAGTGATTTGGGTTCAAAAAACTCTGTATGGTCTTAATGCATATTAAAGCTTCCCATAGGCTGAGACTGTTACCAGCTTTGTTGTATGTGTTCAGCATCACTTTTGTCTTTTTCCCTGAGACATGGGAAAGAATGTAAGAATTCACCACCAAATTCTGTAGGCTTAGTGCTCATATACACCTAAACTATTACTAATATTTAATTAGATGAGCACAGAAAAAAATAGTTAATTTTAATATAAATAAATAAATAAACCCCACCGTTGATTATGTATACCAATTTATTAATATAGACTTTCTGATTATACATAATTAAATATATACTTGTTCAAGCAATTATTGAGAAATTAGTTAGCTATCAACTAAGAAATATAGGCATACATATAGTCTCACACAAATTTACATGTCAACATAGCTTCAGGTGAAAAGTATGTGGAAAAACATCAGTCCTGACATAGGCAGGTGTAGAATGAACCCTATATATCATAGGAAAACAAGGCTCAAAGAAATTAAGTGATTATACCAATATACAGGATGTGTATCTGCTCCAGATACTCTCTCCAAAACTAAACCCAAGTCATAGGTTATAACTTTTAATCGGATTCTTCAATTAGAATTACTAGTATACAAACTAGGTAGGAAAAATAGTATAATTCTCTAAAATTATCCTGGCTTTGGGGAAAACATGGATAAGAAAAGTTACATCTAGCCAGTCACATAAAATAATAAGAGAGATCACAGGTTTACATTTTTATGTGTGTCATTCATGTTTGGTTATGTCATATTTACTAGAAATGTCTAAATTCAAATTGTAACATACTAAGATTTTAATTTTTCCAATGATTTCATATCTCAAAAATGAATTAAACTATTTAGAAAACTTCATAAAGAAGAATGAGTGAATGAAGATTCCATTACATTCTGCTTATGAGGAATGCATTTCAACTTTAATAATACACATATATTTTTTTTAAAAAGTGGTTAGAAAAAAATGTTTCACACAACTAGAAACCTAAAAAGGGAAGTAATGAGTATACTTATAAAGCACAAAGGAGACTATTACATATTCAACTGCCAAATCAAAATATAGGCACTTCTCCAGCATACATGGATATAAAATATGCTAAGTCATGAAATGAGATTTAATAAATTTGAAAATACTTATGGTTTCAGTAAGACAGGAAGTAATTGTCTCCAGTGACATAACCACTGGTGTGTTTGCTCGCCTACGTAACTTCACACCATGAAGGGCTCTGATTACCTCAGAGGTCCATAAGGCAAAAGCAAAGCAAAAGACTCAAAGCTCAGACAGCAACTTGGTGGAAAAAATTTGTATGTGGTTAGGAGAAAAGTAACAGGGCATAGGGGATAAATGTTTTATGAGCATAATGTTTGATATAATATATTAAATTGTCACAGAATAAGTTAATAAGAAAAACAATATGCATAAATCTTATCAATTAACTTTTTGTCACAGGAAAAAAAGCAAAAATAAAAAATAAGGAATTTCAGAAATTTCTTAAATATTTTAAAATTAAGCAATGTACTCCTGTTCTAGTTTGATTTCTGTTTCTATAATGAACAGCTCTTCACAGAAGCAACATGGAAAGGTAACAATTTATTTAAGCCTATAGAGGACAGTCTATCTGAGGAAAGTCAAAGCAGGAACTCAAGGCAGAAACTTGGAAATAGACAACCATGAATAAATCTTTCATACTGGCTTACAAAATGATCTTTTTAATCCAGCCTCATTCCACTTGACCAGAGATAGCACCACCCATGGTTGTCTGATACATCACTTAGCTATCAGGAGAATTCCCCCATAGACATGTCCATAAACCAATTTGATGGAATCAATTCCTCAGTTTTCCAAGAATGTCTAGATTTGAGTCAAGTTGACAAAAACAAACCAGCAACAATTTTTATCAGTGAGTAAAAATCTGGGAAATTTAAAATACCTTCAGAATATAAAAGTAGAAGCACACTTGTCAAAATGTAAATGTTCTACAAAATCACTTCGAAGGCATAGGGGGAGGAGAGTTATAAGAAAAAAATGACAATACAGAGAGGGTTGGTGATATCATCAACTTAAAGATGCACTTAAATCAGCCAATGAAAAACAAACTGATCACAGGTCTAGTAAAAGAAACAAAACAATATAGACCATACCATGAATAAACGACATTCAGACTAGGCAAACAATAGAAACATTATGAGTTTCTTTTGTAAATGTTGACAAACACAAAGCTAATAAAACAGAGGATAAGACCCAAAATATAAACCCAGAAATAAAAGAGAAACTGATCCCATGGAAATACTAACTTGATAGAAATGAGCTAATCTCTTTGACAGAGAAAACTTCACAAACAACAGAGCTACATGGCCAAGCTAAGGATACTGCTCATTGTTCCCAGGCAAATTCATAAGGATGTCAATGGTGAAGCAGAAATATATAAAACTGTCTCGTTGTTGAGGAAAGCAGTGTGAGCCCTGTTAACACAGTGTACATGGAAAATATAAACAAAGTGTTCAATTGCTAAGTAGGACAGCAGCAACTCACAGAAACCACGTATTTTATTATGCTATTGCAGGCAAGCAATTTTGAGGAACTTCAAGACCATCAAAGACTCCAATATATAAAACGGAAAGGTATACATTTAAAAGAAGAATGCCTCCAGAGTATCGTGGTCTACGTCTGCAACCGCATCTCTTGAAAGATGGAGGAACGTGAATCGTGAGACTAAAGTTCTCCTTAGCTAAATAGTGAGATCAAGATGAGCTGGCACTGTATGATATCCTACATGAACAAACAATTAGAAAATACCTGGAAAGATATACCTTCTATGTTACTCTGCTGCAGAATGGAAGCTTGGAGCGATGTTTCTTTAAGGTCAACTTTGAATTCCCTGAAGCTAAAATCCAAGGGTGTTAGAATATCTCTTGAGTGGGTAATGGTGTCATTATCCACCTAGTACTAGGTTTTCTCCTACTCCAGATACAAAAGTTTTGGGACTATGTTTGCTTATCCCACAGGTCTTGAAAGCCCATTCAGGGAAGGCAGTATGTAGCAGTGTCTGGATTCTTTTATGAGCTCATGAGTGAGTTGTTGTATAAGAGACTATAAAAGTGAAGCCAGGAACATGTAACATCTGTTAAGACAAGCTGAAGTTAGTAAGTGAAATTGTCCAAGAAAGAAGCCACAGAAGCTTCTGGCAACAAAGTTATAAGAGGCTGCCCATGCCTCTTTGAGCCCAGATGCTACTACAACAAGCCCTAGATGCTCGCCATGCATTGTAAGGTTTGCTATGGTATTGTTGCATTTTCAAATTGCTTTACAATCTTCAGTCTTTGTTGTGCTCCTTTTTCTCATTGTTGGAAACAGAAATGTTTCCTTTGTAACATTGTATATTGAAATTGTACAATGTTTATTTAAACTTCTCAGAAGCTTACAGCTACAAGATTGATGTGTTCTCAGCTTTAAATTTCAGTATAATCTGAGAACTGTAAGATTATGGGGAGTTTTAAAGTTAGGCTGGATAAATTTTGCATTATAAAATGACATGAGATGAGTACTCAAGGTAGAATATTATGGTTTAGATGTAAACATTCACCCACAGTCACATGCATTTGAACATGAGGCCCCGAGCTGGTGGTAAATATTTTTGAGGAAATTGAAGGACTTTTAGAAGGTGGGATCTTAGTGGACAAATGAGTCACTGAATCTAGATATAACAATTTTCGTATTTGCCCTGCTACCTGATTATCTACTCAATGTAACCAGGTGCCTCATGATTCCATCACCCCATCCATTAGATCTACCTGTCACCATACTTTCATGGTGAACAATATTCTTTTGAACTTGGAACTCTTAAGAATTAACCTCAAAATATAAGCAACAAAAGCAAACTATACAAATGGGAATGGGTGAAATTTAAAAGGTTCTCCACTGATAAACCAATCAGATGAATGGAGAACATATTGGAGAAAATCTCAGCAAATAAAATATCTATCAATAGGTTAATACTTAGAGTATGTAAGCAATACGGTGTAATAACAAATTAATTTTTCAAAGTAGGTTGAAGGCTTGACTAGATACTTTTCAAAAGAAAATTTGAAAAACCAACAGGTTTATGAAAGGGTGATCAACATCATCAATCATAAAAAAATTCAAACTAAAATTATGATAAATATTGTGAAAATAAGTGTTAAAAATAAGAAACCCCTAGTATACTGCTAGTAGGAATATAAATTAATACAGACATAGAAAACAGTATGGAAGTTCCCTGAGCTCCATCTAAAGCTTGGGTGTGGGTCTTTGCATCTGTTCCTATCAGATGCTGGATAGAGCCTCTCGGTTATGCTAAAATCCTCTCTGCAAGCATAAGAATATCAGTGATAGTATCAGGGATTGGTTCTTGCACAAGGGATGGGTCTCAGTCTAGGCAAAGCATTGGTTGGCCATTTCCTCCATCTCTGTTCCATCTTTGTTCCTGCACATCTTGTAGGCAGGACACAGTTTGGGTCAAAGATTTGGTGGGTGGTTTCCTGTCCTTATCACTCCACCTGCAATTCTGCCTGATTACAGAAGGTGGCTATTTCAGACTCTATATCCCCTGCCACTAGTACTCTCACCTAGAGTCAATCCCATAGATGTCCTATGCCCACCAATAAGTCCCAGGTCTCTGACATGTCCTAGAAATGCAACCCTGTACCCATCTCTGATTTGCAGTTCTCTCTCCTACTCTCCTTATACCTGATCCAACTGAATTCCTCTCCCCATCCCTTCTCTTACAGTTTTCTCCCTCCATCCACATCCAATATTTACTTTATTTCACCCTCTGAGAAACATTCTATCAACCTCCCTTGGACCCTTCTTGTTATTTGGCTTCTTAGGGGTCTGTAAAACATAGCATGGTTATCTTGTACTTTATGGCTAATATCCACTTATAAGTGAGAATATACCATCCATGTCCATTCGAGTCTGGGATACCTCACTCAAGTGATATTTTCTAGTTCCTTCTATTTGCTTACAACATTCATGATATCCTTGTTTTTAATAGCTAAGTAGTATTCCATTGTTTAAAAGAATCAGATTTTCTTTATCCATTCTTCAGTTTAGGAGCATTTGGGTTGTTTCCAGTTTCTGGCTATTACAAATAAAGTTGTTTTAAACATATTGGAGAACATTTTCTTGTGCAGCATCTTTTGGGTATACACCCAGGGGTGGTATAGCTGGGGTTTGAGGGAGAATTTTCTGAGAAACCACCAAATTCATTTCCAGAATTGTTAGATAAGTTTGCACTCCCACTAGCAATGGAGAAGTGTTCTTCATGCTCCATATCTCCTCAAGGATGTCCTGTCTCTTAAGTTTTTGATCTTATCCATTCTGATGGGACTAATGTGTAATATAAGACTTTTTTTTTGGTTTGCATTTCCTTGACAACTAAGGGCATTAAAGATTTCTTTGCATATTTCTCTACCATTAGAGTTTCCTCTGTTGAGAATTCTCTGTTTAACTCTGTCCCAGTTTTTAATCGTGTTATTTGGGTTGACGGTCTCCAGCTTCTTGAGATCTTTATATATTTTGGATATTAGGTCTCCACAGATGCTGGGTTGATGAAGATATTTTCCCAATCTAAAGGATGTAGTTTTGTCCTATTGATGGTGTCCTTTGCTTTACAGAAGCTTTTTTGGTTTCAGGAGGTCCTACTTGGAAATGGTTGGTCTTAGTGTATAAGTAATAGGTGTTCTGTTTAGGAAGTTGTCCAGTGTACCAATGAGTTCAAAGCTAGTCCCTACTGTCCATTCTATTATGTTTAGTATATTCTTCAGTTGAGGAACATCTGGATCCCTGATCCACTTGAACTTGAATATTTGGGTCCTTCTATATGCAGATACACAGTTAGACCAGCACTATTTCTTGAAGATAATACTTTGTTTTTCCATTGTATGGTTTTTGCTTCTTTTTTCAAAAATCAAGTTTCCAAAGGTATTTGAGTTTATTTCTGTGATTCTATTTTATTCAATTCATCAACCTGTTTGTATCTACACAAGTACAATGCAATTTTTATCACTATAGCTCTGTAATATAGCTTGTAGTCAGGGATGGTACTACCTCCAGACATTCTTTTATTTTTATAAGATTGTTTTATCTATCCCATCGATTTTTTGTTATTGTTGTTGGTTGTTTTGTTTTTCAATATGAATTTAGGATCATATTTTCAAAACATATTAAAAATTGTGTTAGAATTTTTATGAGAATTGCACTAAATCTTTAGATTGGTTTTGGTAAGATGGTCATTTTCATTATGCAATTCTATCTATTTATAAGTGTGGGAGATCTTTCCATCTTCTGATATTCTCTTCAATTTTTTACTACAAGGACTTGAGGTTTTTGTCATACATGTTTTTCATTTGCTTGGTTAGAGTTATACCAAGATATTCTATGTTATTTGTGGCTATGTTGAAGGATGTTGTTTCCCTAATTTCTTTCTCAGCCCATTTATCATTTGTATGAAGGAGGGCTACTGCGTTAATTTTGTATCAAGCCACTTTGCTGAAGATGTTTATCAGCTACAAGAATTCTCTGGTTGTGTGTTGGAGTTTGCTTATGTATACTACCATTTCATCTGTTAATAGTCATACTTTGATTTCTTCCTTTCAAATTTATACCTCCTTCATCTTCTTTTTTTCTTTTCTTATTTATATTTTTAAATCAAATTGTAATTTTTACTTATTCACACAGGGGTTATAAACACAAAACAGCAGGATGTGGGGAAGGGGATGACACCACAGCGTGGGTGTTCAGGGGGAGTACAGATATCTTTCAGAACAGGTTATCGGCTGGGTGAAGGTTCAGGGGACAGGTCACTATGATTCTGCCTTTGATTCACTTGTCCTCATCTAAGTTGGTATTATCTGCCAAGGCTACCTATTTACAAGGTCTATGACACTCAGGCTGGTAAATTTCCACAAATGCTGCCTGTTTACAGTAGCTTATACTCATCTGTTTTTCCAGAGTTATAGTCAATGTTTTTCCAGAGACATACGACTTGGTGTTAGTATATATGTATGACAGGCTTATTGCTGATTTTAGGCCTATGGCTGATTTTAGGCCTTCAGTGTATAAGCAGGGTTGCCCCTGACATCTCCTCCCTTCTCTAAATACGGAAGGGTTGTGGCAATTCTAATCTTGTGAAGGCGGGGATAGAGGCCTGACTTCCAGTAATTGAAGGGGACCTTGTAATGGCTCCGGTCCCCCTGTCATTGTCCAGTGAGGCATGAGGGCCATACCCATCCCAATGTCTTTTTCCTGGAGAGGGGATACTTTTGACATCAACCCCTTTTGACATCAACCCCTATGCAGTCAGGCTTGTCCCTCAGGGAACCCACAGAGATTTTTTTTTAACTTTCATTTGTATTCCCTTGCAGTGTTTAGCATCGTAGCCTAAGCAAGAATTCAGATCACCAGTCAGAGGGGGTTCTGGGTGGTCCTTCTCTGCTTGGTCTAGGGGCAGAAGTCTCCTCTTTTAGGTTGGGTGGAAAAGGGTTTTGGGAACAGCCTGGATAGAGTAACAACCTCATCTTGAGTCTCATGGTCCTCCATAGCTAACTTATGTGAATGTATCTGAAAAGGTTTTGCTACCAAATTATTTATCTGTTGTTTCACAAAGTTAGTCAGCGTATTTAAGGCCCAGGGACCAAAAGAAGTAAGCAAAATTTACCTAATTAATGGTCCTAAGATGGGAGGAAGTAGGGTTGACAACCATGGAGAGGTTGAAAACCAATTCTTGTACCAGCTCTCATCTTTCTCTTTCTATCTCTGTCTTTTCTCAGGGCCTTCTCTGACCTTTTTCATGCTCTCCTTAACTGTCCCTGTCTTGTCTATGTAAAGGCAACATTCTTCTTTAAGGGCTATACACAGTCAAGAGCTGTACACAGTCTTTTCTATTGTAAAAGAGTAAATCAAGACCAATAAAGTCCTTTGCAATTTTTGGAGGTCTCTTCAGACAGTGAAACAAGGGATTTCTTCAGATTAGTGATGTCAATCTCTACCTGTTTGATATTCTTGTCAATGGCCCTACAAAAGTCTGAGTAGTATAAGTTCGGAAGCCAGCATCTGGATTAGAACTTCTAACAGCAGACATCACAGGTGATTCATTTTTACCTGGAAAGGAAAAAGAAGGGAATTCTCAGGGAGATTTTTCTTCCCTGGATGTCAATTGTTATTCATTTTATTTATGGTTGGGCCTGGCTTTGTGGGGGTATCTATTTATTTCATTAATCTTTTTGGTAGCCATTTGGCTGTGCCTTCTGTGGTATCACACAGGCATATCAATCCTCGGCCCCATAAGAGAACTGGGTGCTGGCCAATCCTTTTAAGGGTAAGATGGTCCTTCCTCATAGCTGTGGCATAGTTTTTATTGGTCTCAGCCATGCCAGAGGCAGTCAGCAGCAGATTTGCCATGAGCTTTCAGTTTTAGAGAGTTAAAAGTGAACAAGGTATGATGGAGAGTATTTCGGGGGACTCCTTCTGGGGGGTACCATTCCCCCTCTTTTGTTTTTAAAGCCAATTTTTCAGAGTTCTTATAAATTCAGGGCAGAAGTGCCAGCAGCCATTCCTTCCACACTCAGAGAGTCATGAAGACACTATTTAAAGAAATATAAATCTATATTAATTATCTCTTTTATCAAAGGACTGTTATAGAACAGCCAACAACTAATCAGACTATATAATATATCGATTAATAATAGCTTCTTCAACTTTTTGTGAGATTATTCCTCTTTTGTCAATTAATCGTTGAGGGAAATTAGGATTTACATCTCTCTTGAGAATATTAAGCAGAGGCTTAAATTCTTTTGTGGAGAGCTTAAAGTAAGATCTTAGCCAATTAGCATCTCCTAGAAACTTTTGAAAATAATTTGAAGTAAGTAAACTCTCTTTAAAAAAAAATTTATTTATTTTATATACGTGAGTACACTGTCACCAGAAGAGAGCGTCAGATCCCATTACAGGTGGTTGTGAGCCGCCATGTGGTTGCTGGGAATTGAACTCAGGACCTCTGGAAGGGCAGTCAGTGCTCTTAACCCCTGAGCTATCTCTCCAGACCGTAAACTCTCTTTTTTTGTTGTTTTTTTTTTCCCAGATCCGTTATCGGGTTTTTTTGTTTTGTTGTGTGTTTTTTTTTTTTTTTTTGGATATTTTATGTATTTACCTCTCCTTCATCTTCTTTAGTTGTCTTATCACTCTAGCTAGGACTTCAAGTATTGTATTGAAGAAAATAGGAAGAAAATGGACAGGCTTCTCTTGTCCCTGGTTTTAGTGAAATTGCTTTAAGTTTCTCTCCATTTGATTTCAGGTTGGCTATTGGCTTTATGTATATTGTTTTTATTGTGTTTAGGTATGTGCCTTGTATCCCTGACCTCTCCAAAACTTTCAACTTAAAGGAATATGAGATTTTCTCAAAGGCTTTTTCACCCTCTAATGAGATGATAATATTCTTTTTTTTTCTTTCAGTTTGTTTAGAGGGTATTTTATGATAATGGGTTTTCATATATTGAACCACCTCTTTATCCCTGAATAAATATACTTGATCATGATGAATGAGATCATTGATGTGTTCTTGGATTTGGTTTGCTAACACTTTATTGAATATTTTTACATCAACGTTCATGATGGAAATTGGTCTGAAACACCCTTTTTTTGTCCTGTGGTTTAGGTATCAGGGTGAACACTGCCTCATAGAATGAGTTTGCCAATGTTTCTTTTGTTTCTACTTTGTGGGATATTGGTAATGTCTCTTTTTTGAATATCTGGTAGAAGTCTACCCAGAATCCTCTGGCCCTAGGCCTTTTGGAGTTGGGGGACTTTTATTGGCTGCTTCTATTTCCTTATGTGTTATAATACTAGGTAAATAGTTTACCTGGTCTTGATTTAACTTTTGTAAGTGTTACCTGTCTAAAAAAACATCCATTTCATTTATATATTCTGATTTTGTGGAGTACAGGCTTTTGAAGTAAGATGTAAGACCTGATCATCTTTGAATTTCCTCCATTACCATTGTTGGTCTCTCTGCCTTTTGGTTAGTATGGCTAAGATTTTATATATCATGTTGATTTTCTGAAAGTACCAGCTATTCATTTCCTTGATTCATTCTATTGTTCTCTTTGTTTCTAATTGATGAATTTCAGCCCTGAGTTTGATTATTTCCTCTTTGGTGTGTTTGCTTTTTCTTTTTTTCCTAAGACATTCAAGTGTACTTTTTAATTGTTAGTAAGAGAAGTCTCCAATTTCTTTACAAAGGCACTTAGTGCTATGAATTTCCTCTTAGCACTACTTTCATCATGTCTCATAAGTTTCTGTATGTTATGCATACATTTCCTTTGATTTCTAGATGTCTTTAATTTCTGAGTAGAGAGTTGTTCAGTTTCCATGATTTTCCAAGCTTTCTGCTGTTTTTGTTGTTGTTGAAGTTCAATTTTAATTCATGGTAGTCTGACAAGATATAGGGAGTTATTGCAATTTTCTTGTATTTGATGAGACTTGCTTTGTAACCAAGTATATGCTCAATTTTTGAGAAGGTTCCATGAGGTTCTGAGAAGAAGAAGAACATACATCATACATATAAACTTTTTGTTTGGGTAAAATGTTCTGTAGATATCTGTTAGGTCCATTTGATTTGAAACTAACCTCTCTTAGTTGCATTTTTTCTCTTTAGTTTCAGTCTTGATGACCAGTCAGTTGGTGAGAGTGAGGTATTGTTGCTCTTAATGTGTGGGGTTAGATGTGTGATTCAATCTTTAAGAATGTTTCTTTTATTAATGTAAGTGCTTTTTCTTTGGTAATATATGTTCAAAATTGAGATGTCACCTAGGTAGATATTTTCCTTTGATGATTATAAAGTATCCTTCTATATCTCTTTTGATTAGTTTTTGTTGAAAGTCTATTTTATTAGATATGAAAATGGCTACTCCAGCTTGTTTCTAGGATCCAATCACTCAGAGACCCTTTTTCCAGCCCTTTACTCTGAGGAAATATCTATGATCGTTGCTGAGACCTGTTTCCTGTATTAGGCAAAATTGTCAATCCTATTTTAGGTATCTACAATCTTATGTGTATCTTATGGGGGAATTGAGGACCATTGATGTTGATAGTTATTAAGGACCAGTGATTTTTAGTACTTGCTATTTTGATGTTGATGGTGGTAGTGTGTGTGTGTTTGTGTGTGTGTGTGTGTGTGTGTGTGTGTTATGTATGTATGTATGTATGTATGTATGTATGTATGTGTTTCTGTTCATTTGGATTTTCAGGTGTGAAATTATCTACTTTGTGTGGTTTCTTGCATGCAGTTACCTTCCTTGTGTTGCAGCTTTCCTTCTAGTAACCTCAGAAGGACTTGATTAGTGGAAAAATAATGTTTAAACTTTTTTTTTCATGGAATATCTTTGTTTCTCCATTTAAATTGAAAGTTTTGCTGGGTATAATAATCTGAGTTGGCATCTGAGATCTCTTAGAAACTATAAGACATCTCCCAGACCCTCTGGATTTTAAAATCTTTGTTAGGAAGGCTGGTGTAATTCTAATAGGTCTACCTTTGTATGTTTTTTGTCCTTTGTCCCTTGTGGCTTTTAGTATTTTTTTTTTGGTCTGTATATTTAGTGTTCTGATTATTATGTGGTATGAGTATTTTCTTTTTTGTCCACTTTATTTAGTGTCCTGTAAGCTTCTTCAATGTTTATAGGCATTTCTTTCTCTAGGTTAGGACATTTTTCTTCTGATTTTTTTTGAAGATACTTTCTGGGCCTTTGAGGAGGAAGTGTTTTCCTTCTTCTATTTCTATTAGTCTTTGTTTGGTCTTTTCACAGTGTTTCAAATTTCCTGGATGTTTTGTGTTAGAAACATTTTAGCTTTAGTATTTTCTTTGACTTATGTATTAGTTTCTTTTATGGAATATTCTATGCCTGAGATTCTCTCTTTCATCTCTTGTATTTTGTTGGTGATGCTTGTATATGTAGCTCCTGATTTCTTTCCTAGGTTTTCCATTTCCAGGATTACCTCAGATTATGTTTTCTTTATTGCTTCTATTTCTATTTTATGGTCTTAAACAGATTTATTCATTTCTTCCAACTGTTTGATTGTATGTTTCTTCTTTTTTTTTTTTACATTTATTTTTTTTAAGGGCCTCTACCTGTTTGATTGTATTTTCCTGTATTTCCTTAACGATTTATTAATCTCCTCTTTAAGGTCTCTATCATTTTTATAACCTTTTATTTAAGTTTTATTTTTGTTTTTGCAATTCAGGAGTGTTAGGACAACCAGGGATTGTGGTAGTAGGATAACTGATTTCTGGTGGTGCCATATGGCTCTGGCTTTTGTTGACTGTGTTCTTACATTGGACTTCAGATATCTGGTTGTCCCTAATGTTGGAATAGTAGTCCCTGATGGATTCAGCCTGTTGGTGAAAGCTGGCCTCCAGAGATACAGGTAGAGCTGGTGATCTCTAATGGTTGAGGGCTTTGTTTGCCCTGGCCTTCACTATGCAGGTGGAGTTGTGTTCTGGGAAATGGAGTGTAGAGGTTTCAGGTCAGAGATTTCAGGACAAGAAAATACTAAAGCTAAAATGTTTCTAACAAAAACAAGCTACTGCTGGGTTTGACTAGATGAGTTGGCAGGGAATTGGAGTCAGAGTCTCACTTGGTGGTTGCAGATAGCTGCAGGTTTATGGGATTGTGGTTAAAGGTATAGGCTGGAAGATGAAACTCAGGTGGGACAGAGCATTCCTCATGTCTGCTGTGCTTGCTGAGATGCACTAATAGTTTTTGATAAGGGTTTGACATTGCACACATTTTAAATAGGCTATAACTTTATCTCATATCACTAAACATATTTTAGAGTCCAAACTCAAACTCTCATGTTGATATGATGCATTTGAACTATTTTAATAATATTTTCAGAATGTGTGTTTCTATAGTTCATGAAATTAAAAGCAAAAACTATATTTTAATCTGCAATTCTATTACCCTCAATAAGGCCTAAACAGTTTTATAGAGTAATTTTAGTACCAGTGAGCATATTTACAATCATATATAGCCTTAAATACCAAACTCCTATTCATTGTCCTTTAATTTTGCCAGCAACTATAATATAAATTTATTGTAATCATCTCCAGGAAAATCCCAGGTGAGAGTGACTTCATCCATACTAATCATATAATTTGTTTTGACAACCACTAAACATGTGTTCTCCATAACCTATTTACATGATCATATCAATTCTTCTTTCTGGATGAAATATTTCTCAGTAGTGTATTAAAGTTCTTTATGTACTAAGGAAAACCAGGCTTCAGCATGCCTAGAAACACCTTGGCAAGGACCAAAGTTTTGTTCAGTGCTTTATATTTCAGAAATTGGACCCCGGTAAACTCCCAGTGGAATGTTTTATTATTTATTAAGATGTACTCAAACCACTATGCATGACAACTGGAATTTTCCATCTAAATTCCAAGTACTAATTCCCTGTGAAAGTCTATCATTTATTTTTTTCAGCTAAAACAAATCTGGAAAGTAGATCCTTGTGATTAGAAGGTATCATCCTGAAGATTATCTGTGTTCTGATTTTGTGACTAACATCCTAATTTATAAATACTCTTATTTTCCTTTATTAATAAAGATAAATAATGGCAATGTCTTCTCACAGTTACTCTGAGCATATCACCTCATCATAGTTTGCTACAGTAGAACAAAGCAGAGTTAAGTGTTAAGGGGACAGACAAAATAAGACAGATTCTTGAAGAAACCCTATGGGCATCTGTGCACCAGCCAACAGCACCTGTGTTAATTTTTTCTTCAATCAAATTGAAATGCACTTGCCTGATTACAGGTAGACACAATTCAGCATTTTAAGTAAGTGAATAAAAATAGCTTCCATTTATGGCTGAGCATTTCAGACATTTATTCTTTGCACATTGAAAAGTTGTAAGATTCTAAGCTAACAGTTGTTCACTGCAGGAAGAAACTTCCCTGGTGAGGCCTGAGAGCCCCAGTAATCTATGGGCATAGAGATTTGAATTTAGAGATCAGTAGTTTAATATTGTATTTCTTTAGCAAAATAAGAGTAACAGGGATACACTGTGGGCCTGTAAGCCCCAACCATGGATTCTTGGCCAGGTTTATAATAGTAGACATCCATTTCCTCTTGTGGAACTGGCCTATACTACTTACCTTTCCCCACCAAAGCTGAAACAGATGATGTTGGGAAGATTGTAAGATTCAGAGCTTAAGGAGGACTGAAGTAAAATAGTGACATCTGGACATGACAGGACCACTGAGTTCACAAACACACAGTGGCAGTGGCTGCCTATATAAGACCTGCACACGATCAAGCCACTCAAAATTTATTTGATGGTCTAGCCCCTGGTAGGACAACCATACTGCAGGAGATAGCTCCAAGTTATTAATATATAGGAAGCTCAAATTGAAACTAGACAAGTTGTTCAAGTAATTTAAAAGAAGACAAAAAATGAGAGTGAGTTGGATCTCTGGCATGACTATGAAGGAGAAGTAGAAATGATTATAATAAAAATACAATGTATGAAGTTTAAAGAATTGCTAAACTACCATAACAAGAAGAGTATTTTCCATTCTTATTTTGCAAATATGCAGCAGATCACAATTGCCAATTTTGACATCTGAACACTTTCGTTGACAACTACATTTCTTGATAATGGTGACTTCATTTGCTGTCTGTTATCATTCAGTGGAAATGGCTTATAGGCAGTCATCCTGATTGTTATCATGGAAACACTTAACCTGAAATAATTATGGACCTATCAAAATTATCAGCATTCTCCTCAACTGTCAACAACTGCACTAATAAAAATAAAATCAAAACTTCCTTCACTTTTCTAGTACAATGACTCAAATCTATACCTCAGTATAATTTATATCTTATATCCAATCTTTAAAAGCCTATAATTTTTAAAAATCAAAAATATTTACAGTCATTCTGCTTTTCTCTATCTCTACTAAAGACCAGGAATATGGAAATGTCCACCATCTCTATTTTTTTCATTGGGTAATGAAAAAATATGATATCATATGATCTCCTGATTTCCTAAATGTCTCCATGTATATACCTGTCCATGTCCCAGGCCATGTTCACATTCACATATACACCAAGGTACATTTTTCTCTTAATTGACTTAGTATTTTTAGTAAGTTAGAAGTAAGGTGACTCCTTCTCAAGGTGAGGCTCCAAGGTCTAACATTACTGATGTTATGGTATGCTTGCAGACAGGAAATTAGCATGGCCCAATGAGAGGCCCAACAAGCAGCTAACTGAGACAGACACGGATACTTAGATTCAACAATTTGACTGAAAATGGGGACCCCTGTGTTTGAATTAAGGAAAGGCTGGAAGAAGCTGAAGAGGAAGGTGACCCCATAGGAAGGCCAGCAGTCTCAACGAACCTGAATCCCTGAGATTTCTCAGACATTGAGCCACCAACCAGGTAAAATACACAAGCTAGTCCCAGGCCCCAACACATATTCAGCAGAGGGATGTCTGCTCTGGGCTCAGTGGGAAAAGACATACTGAACCCTAAAAAGACTTGAGATTCCAGGGAGAGGGGAGGCCTGGCATGGCGGGGGGCATCTTCTTTGAGATAGGAGAAGGAGGAATGGGATGAGGAACTATGGGAGGGCAGACCAGGAGAGGGGCAATGACTGGATTGTAAAAAGTAAAAGTAATAGAAATAGCATTAAAAAAATGGTAAGGTGACTAGTTCTCATAAAATAGGTACAGTACAATTTTCTGAGAGATGGATATAAATATTTTTAAAAATAGATATCCCTTTCTCATTTATGATAAACTATTATGTTACCTTTATTTCCATCTCTCCAGTCCTCAATACAATCCCTATACACAGAGACAAAAAAAAACCCTTTTAAAAAGATACAGTACTTTATTAATCTGTATAAAACTCTTCTGTGATTTCCTATTACTTGTATGTAAATTTCTAATTGCCTGCCATTGCTTCTTGGAATTTATATCTGACCCTGACCTATTTGGATAAGTGCATTTCAAACTTGCACTGCAAGTAATCACTATCCAGCCAGAATGGCTACTCTTCATTTCCTAGAACATGAAGTTCTCTGCTTCCTCAAGGTCTGTGCCCATACTGCTGCTTCCGCCCAGAAAATTATTTCTGCTTATCTTCACATGGCTGAAGTTTTCATTCATTTTATCTTAGTTTAAATATTACCTCTTGAAACAGCCTATGAAGTTTTAAGTTATTTTAAAGTGTATTCCTTTCCTTTCCCAGCTAATCACTGCATTTATTTACTTTATAGAACTTGGTTTCAGCCACAAACATTTCTGTCCATTTACTTATCATAATTTAAGCCTAGTTCTTCCCACAACAAAATATTAACCAAATATAACTAAGAGTGCCCCACTGTTATCTCTAAAAACCAAAAGTGATACATGCCAAAAAGTAATTACATACTACATATTTTATATATTTACTCATTCTGTTTAGTCTGTGGGTGTGAAGGCCACCTTTGGGAATTACAAAATTTCTATGTGAAAAACTTCATTCATTGCATTAATATTTTAAACCATGCCTTCAGGACATAGTTAAATTTAAAGGATACTCTAAGAGTGAACCCTTGATCTGATAAAGTATGTGGTCCTATAAAGAATGAGGGTTGTCCTTCATTATATTCTCATCTCCAACAGAAGGGGTTAGCAAACAAAACCTTATTGTGTTCCTGAACTTAGACTTTCCAGCCTCCAAAATTTCCACAAAACAAGTTTATTTTTGTAATGTTAGTGTGTGGTATATTTTTGTTATAGAAGACCAGATTAGTTGTTTGTTTGCTTGTCTGTTTTTTCTGTATATGTAATAAATACCATGACCAAAAACTACTTGGGAAAGAAAAGATTCATTTTAGATTGTGTCCCAATCACAGTCTACCAAGAACGAAAGTCTGAGTGGGAACTCAATGCAGAAACCTGAAGGCAGAAACTGAAGTAAAGGCTATAGAAGATTTCTGGTTATAGGATGATTCCTCCAGTATTGCTCAATTTGCTTTTGTATACACCACAGGACTAACTACTAAGAGAGGGTACTGCTCACAGTGGGAGGGATTCTACAATAATCATCAACCAAAAAATTGTCTCACCTATTTACCTATATGCTAATCTGATGTGGATATTTTCTCAATTGAGGTTTCTTCTTAAATAATTCTAGTTTGTATGAAGTAGAAAACAAACAAACAACAACAACAAAACTGACCAACACAGAGACTAGGCAAAACTAAGCACAGGTCTATGAATTTTATGTGCACAGACATATGTGTATCTCTTTCCATTCAGTTACAAGTATATGATTAGGTCCCAACAAGACAGTTAAAAAAGTAGTTTTATGATATTTTATTTTGTATTTGTAAATATTAAGTTCTCATGAATTATGGCAATAATATAATTCTTTAAAAATGGGAAAGAGACTGAACAAACTGATGAACTATAATGAAGCAATAAAATTTAAATGGCTCTTCTTTCCCTGTTTCCCAATCTTTGAAATGCTTTACATTCAGAGACTTCAGCTTAAGTGCTTTATTCTCCTTCTGTCTTTCCAAGCACAATTAATCACTCCCTTAATACTCCCAAAGTCCCTCACATATACTTTTATGTGGTATTGATTCAGTTCTCCACTGCTGCCAAGGCTATTTAACATCGGGATCTCTCCCAATACAGTATAAAATACTTTGGCACCAAGCCTCTACCTTGGTTTCTGTATCTTACTATCTAACTCAGGCTTGCACAGATATGATGCTGGAAGAATATTTTCAGTGAATGAGTAAATAAAAACTGAAAATAAATAATTAAGCAAATGGAAAATGGGATTTAAGCACTAATACAAGAATCAAGGAAATTCTGATTAATTTCATTGGTTATATTTCTGAAAGATGTTATGATTGCATTTCTAAAAAATAAGATTACCAAATTTGAAAACTCAGGAAAAGTGACTAGAAACACATACCAATAAATGTTTTGTGTACATATAGCATAAATTGTGTATATATATATATATATATATATATATATATATATATATGATAACAGTACAATCAATTTTAGATGAAACAGATCATAATTAACTCTGGGTAATGATATAGAATGTTTTCTGGATAATACAATTCTATCTTTTAGTGGTGGTGGTGTCTTTTGTTACACCCTGATTCAACCTGCTTCCCTTGTCCCCACTCCTCCCAATAGCTGGTGATTCTCTTCTAACAATGATACCCTTTTACTGCTGTTCATTGCCCTTTTCTTATTTTGTCTTACAGGTTTCTTTTATAGCAAAAATATACAAAACAACTTTTTAGTGTATTTGTATTAAAAAATTTTTAAATATAATATATTCTGATTATGGTTTCTCCTCTAACTCCTACAATATTCTCCCAACTTCCTCAATGGCCTAATCTATATCATTGTTCTGTCTCTTGTTACAATACAAAGAAGCATATAATAATAATAATAATAATAATAATAATAATAATAATATAAAATAAAAACAAAAAATCAGCAAAATGAAGGCGGTAAACTGAAAAATAACCAAATTAAAAAAAAAGAAACACAGATGCAGAGGCACCCATAAAAATTTCATAAAAATACAAAACTAAAAACATACACACACACACACACACAAAGGACTTTAATGATTTTTTTTATTTCTTTAAAATCATAGAAATATTATGGAAATGTTTTTAATTCCAGATGTGAGACATGATGTGCTTTAAATTGTTCACAGCAGCTTACCATGATTTGCCTTTTCCTTTGACAAGGGCATGATTTTTTCAGCTGCAGATACTTTTGGGGAGTGTGTGAAGTTTAGAATTCTGGGAACTCTTGAAAGGGCTCCAAGAGGGGTAAGGCGGCTGCTGCTGCTGCTGCTGCTGCTGCTGCTGCTGCTGCTACTGCTATTCCAGCTGCTGCTCTTGCTATTTGCTGGTTGCTGTTTGCTGTTTGCTGTTTGCTGGTTGCTGTTTGCTGGTTGCTGGTTGCTGGTTGCTGGTTGCTGGTTGCTGGTGGCTGGTTGCTGGTTGCTGGTTGCTGGTGGCTGGTTGCTGGTTCCTAGTTAGAGAGAACTGACAACAATAAAGATCAAAATTGCCCCAAAGAATTCAATGCCACCTTTCCTCTCTAGCTGTCTTTCTTTCCTATCTAGTGTTGGGGCTTGGAAAGGATAAGGGTAGAAAAGGATAGTAGAAATAGAAATGCATAAAGTAGCCAAAATCCCAGCTACAGGTAACACTCAGATATAGAGCAAAACAGAATGGGAAATCTGATCTCTAATTATGTAAAGAAATGGTAAGGAAACAGGGGATGTCAGCAAAAGAAGTTTATTGTGCCTTTGTTCCCAGAAGAGATTGGGGATTTTCTGGCTCCTCCTCCTCCTCCTCCTCCTCCTTCCTCTTCTTCATCTCCATCTTCTTTTTTTCTTCTCCTCTTCTTCCTCCTCCTCCTCCTCCTCTTCCTTCTTCTTCCTCTTCTTCATCTCCATCTTCTTTTTTTCTTCTCCTCTTCCTCCTCCTCCTTCCTATATTTTGTTTCAAAAAAGATTAGAAGAATGGATGAACAATTTAAAAAAGTTGAAAGTAGAAATGGAGGGACCTGAGAAACAAATAAACAAAAGATAAAATGGTTCAAATGAGAAAAACAAAAGGTCATTTTACTCTCTTCTTTCTGAAAGGGATGCAGAATAGGCTGGGCAACTGACAATACTGTGAATAGAAATGGAAGCACTTGGGAAGTGAGTTCCACCAGAAAAGGGGAGAAATAAACTCTCCACCTCATTTACTAAATTATACAAGGCTCTGGAGAAGCCTTCACTGACTTTTTGAAAAGACTGATTTCAGCTATGAACAAAGCCTATCAGACCCTGACTCAAGGGAGGTGTTGATAGAGACCCTTGTTTTTGAGAATGTTAGTACTGAATGCAAAGGAGTTATTAGACTCATGAGTATCATACTACTATTATAGGACAAGCAATGGCTAAGTGACTAACATCTCAGAATGCCCAGTGTGTTAACTATGAGAAATATGATGCTTTCTTAAAAAAAAAAAAGTAAACAAGCGATTTCTTTTGTGTGTGAGTGTGTGTGTGTGTGGGGGGGGGTTACTGGATATTTTATTTACATTTCAGATGTTATCCCCTTACCCCAAACCCTCCTCCCAAGAACCCCCTATCACATCCCCCCTCCTCCTGCTTCCATGAGGATGTGCCCCCCCACACACACCCTCAACTCCTCACCCTCGAATTCCCCCACACTAGGTGTCCAGCCTTCATGAGACCAAAGATCTCCTCTCCCACCTATACCCAGCAAGGCCATCCTCCCCTACACATATAGCGGGAGCCATGGGTCCCCTCCCCATGTGCTCCCTGGCTGGTGGTTTAGACCCTGGGAGCTCTGGTTGGTTGGTATTGTTATTCTCCTCATGGGGTCGCAAAATCGGTTGTGGTGGTGGAATGGATTTTTCTACCACACAGATGAAGTAAAACAATTTAAAACTTAGATAAAAAATAGTCTGGTTTAATCATAAAGGTAGAATAAAACAATGTCAATTTTCAGGAATAGACTTGGCTGTGATTGTAATGCTTTTGACTAATTCTGAGATTATGTTATTATGGGTAATCAGTGAAGATTGACAAAGAGCTTTTGGCAACTATTTGGGAGAAATTAACAATAAATATGCTCAAAATGTCTTCAGTTTATTTTAAAAATTCTAATTGGATTCTCTCATGCATTATAAAGAGAATGCCAATTCCTGAAGCACCTATTCTCTATCTTAATTCAAATAAGTTGAAAATGGGAGGCTGTAGATCAGAAAAAAAGAATCAAAGTAATTCAATGCCCATATATTTAAGATCAAAAATCACAATTGTATGCAATCTTTATGCTATTATTAGATTTTCCTGAATCTCTTAAGATAACTACTAACTCTCAATATACAGAAAGAATTGTTTTTCATATAAAAACTGCTGAATTTATTCCAGATATTCCAGACTTGTTAACTATGCAGCTGCATCAAACAATTGGAAATAGAAACTATTATATATCACTCATATTCAATCTCATACATGCTTTGCAAGTCCATTAGCACAGGAAAAGTAAGAATTGATCAGTTATTATAGAAATTGTGCTAGATGTCTCAAAATTTCATTAAAACACCATGTTAACAATAAAAGTTTAAAGAGAACATTTTCTATCACTTGGCAACAAGCCAAGGAAATTATTTTTAAAAAATGTCCTATGTGTTCTTGGTATAACCAAACCCTGTTACCTGTTGGAAGTAACCCAAGGGGTACCAACAGAAATGAAATATGGTAAATGGATGTGCTTCATTTTTAGAAATGCTTTGAGTTCTAAATGTCTCATTCTGTTATTACATATTTACTGAAAATTGTAGAAATACCTACACAAATTAAGACTGAAGTGCCCCCTGTGTATACCTCTAGTAAGATGAAGCAATTCTGTGCACATTATGGGTATACCACACAATCCTACAGGACAAGCAGTCATAGAAATATCTAATAACACTTTAAAAGAAATGCTTATAAAACAAACAAAAAATAAACATACCCTTAAGTGTATTCATTTATAAACTAAATAGTGCTTTGTTAACTTTAAATTTTCTGAATGATAATGAGAAACGAACACTAGCAGATGAGAGACACTGTGCTATAGAAAAAAATGTGAAATTAAAGCAGCCTATATTCTATAAGGATATGTTAATATCAGAATGGAAGCCTGCAGAGTTGGGGAAACAGGTTCGTTTATGCTTCGGCGGGAGATGAAAAGCTATGAATACCATCAAAACTTATGAAATTTAGAACTGAGCAGAAGAGGTCTCCTGAAAACCTTAGCCACAGATCTGAAAAGTGTTTGGTTCATAGAAAATGTTTATTTATAATTTCTCACTAAACACAGCACAATTCATGGCTTAAAACAGAAACAGGAAAATATAGTGAGAATTTTTGTTTCTTTAAAAACATAGAAATGTTTTGGGACTATTTTTTGTTTTAATCCCATGTGTGGGATATGGGGCTGCTTTAGTTTGACCATGACAGCTATGATTTGCTTTGTCCTTTATAGTGTGTAATTATTAAAAACAATCTATGCTATGTCTGGCTATGTGCCGGCAATGGTGGTCTCCTCTCCACCATGGGGAGCTGCAAGCCACAGTCTGCCCAGGTTCCCTTGGTTTGCTATTGTGGAACCACTTGTACTTCCTAAGCCATCTGCCCACTGCAGCTAGCTTGCTGAAACTGCTGCTGCAAGCGCTGGCTCTGAGCCCCTACCTCTGTAAAATAAAAACTCCAGAGGCTTGTAATTTACCAGCCACAATTATAACAGTAAATGCTCAACCCCCAAAATGCCTACACAAAGAAATCCAAACTCAATTGATCTAGATACAAACTGCACACTTAGATTGGAAAAATGCGTCCTATATTTCTCAATAATTTATCTGTGAAATCCCCAGTTACTTATGGCTCCTAAGACCATGTGGTTCTAATTCATCTTCTTCCTCCATCTTTTCCCCATCTCTTCTCCATTTGTCTCTTTGTGTCTGTGTCTGTGTCTGTGTCTGTGTCTGTGTCTGTGTCTGTGTCTGTGTCTGTGTCTGTGTCTGTGTCT
>NW_021604576.1:3966119-3997536 GCF_004785775.1 Grammomys surdaster | reverse complement strand
TGTCTGTGTCTGTGTCTGTGTCTGTGTCTGTGTCTGTGTCTGTGTCTCTCTCCCTCTCTCCCTCTCTCCCTCCCTCCCCCCCTCTCTCCCTCCCTTCCCCCCTCTCTGTTTCTTCTCTAAAACTTTCATCTTTGCCTTCTTTTTTCACTGCCCAATCACAGTCTCTAGCCTTATCTGACTAATAAGATAATAAGATAAATAAGATTTATGCCTCACTTGCATACAGGCGCCCCTGTAGAGGGGAAAAAAAAAACAGAAAGCAATCTACAACAGTGCTCTGGCAGGGGAGTAATTTTGCTAGCTCAGATATTTTCTGCAAGTGTGTGACATTTGAAATTCAAAGATCAAATCTTAAGAGGGTGTACAAATGAAACAGCCCAGAAGGGCGGAGGCTACTCCTATTCCTCCAGCTGGAGCTCTTGTTTTTTGATGACTGACGGTTTCTTATTTGTAGCTAAAGTTATGAAGATCACCTCTAATCAGTAGGAGATAGTGTAAGGATATAGATGCCCCTTTTCCCCTCTAGCCTTCTTTCTCTCCTACCTAGTGTTGGGGGCTTGGAAGGGATAATTCTGGGAAAAGGTGATAGAATCAAAAACCCATAAAGTAGTCAAAGAGTCTGGCTACAAAAGACCAGTAGTGGGAAAACAACATCTCTGACAAAGAGTTATGAGAAAAATAACCTCCCTGCAAAAAATAACAAACATAAACAAATAACAACAACTAAGTTCCTTTTCTGTTGTATACCTACTACTTTGTTGAAAGACAGCCCTTAGGAGTACTTTGTATACCAAGTGAGTCTTTACTGGGGAAGACAAAATTTTCCTTTGTGGGTTGTTCTCATCTGGAGATAGCTTTTAGAGTAGGAATGGGGGCTCATGTCTGCTTCTCTCAACACTGGGACTCCATCTGGTGCAGACCTACGCATGCCCTGTGCATGCTCCTACAGTGTCTATGGTCTGTGAGTTAATATGTTTCTCAGTCCTGCTGTGTTTAGAATGTGTGTGTGTCTGTGTCTCTGTGTGTGTGTGTGTGTCTGTGTGTCATCCTCCATCTCTGCTAGATTTTACAATCTTATCTTTCTGTTCTCTCTTCTACAGATTCCCTGAACCCTGAGTGGAGGAATTTGATGGAGTGATGAAGAGATGCTATTTAGAACTGAGAGTTCAAAGTCTCTCACTCTGCAGTGTCCAGTTGTGTATCTCAGTACTTTTTCCCATTCACTATAGGAGGAAGCTTGTCTCATGATAGCTATTCAAGACACAGATCTATGAGGATGTTATTCAGGACCTATGATTTCTACATCACTTTAGCAGAATAACAGTATTTTTTTTAGTTAGTTAGTTAGTTAGTTAGTTAGTTAGTTAGTTTATTTTCCCTGGGTTACTGGATCATTCAGGTACAGGTTCTTGGTGACCCAGCTAATGTTGAAAATGGATCCATCTCACAGAGTAGGCCTTAATTCAAATGAAATTTTAGTTGATTACTCCCACAAGCTTTGTGCTACTATTGGACTAGCACATCTTTCAGGTAAGTCACCATTCTAGATTAAAGGATTTGTAACTAGGTTGATGGTGACCATACTCCTTTGGTAGTGTATAAAGTACTTTTGAATACAATAGACACTCATCAGTAGAGGGAGTTCTACGTAGGTACCAATTCAATTTCTCCTTGTTCATTGAGTTCTGGAGGTATTGTCTTCAGTGATACAGCCTATCAGTTTGTGGAGAGCAACCAATAAACTTGCAAATGCCTGGAATGCATAGAAATTCCCATAGGCCCCTTTTGGCCAACAATTTTATTACATGCAACAAATTCCTGTAACTGGGGTTTTATTTGGTTATGAGATTTTATTGGGTAGATTTTTTTGCTCCATTTATTTACCTGCAAATTTTATTATTCCATTTTTAAGAAATGAGTAATATTTATTTGTGTAAATCTATCATATGTTCTTTATTCATTAATCTACTGATGAACAATAGTGCCATTTCTTATCCCTGGCTATTATGAATAAAGCAGTAATGAACATGGTTGAGCAAGTGTTTCTGTAGCATGATGTAGAATTTTTTTGTTAATATACGCAAGCATGATAAACTGGATCGTGAGGTAGATCTAGTCTTAGCTTTCCGAGGTACACCATACTATTTATGTTAACTCCACAAGTTCTCACTCTCACCAGCAATCAATGACTATTCCCTTTGCTTCACATCCTCACCAGCAGGAGCAGTCATTTGTTTTGTTAATCTTGGCCATTCTGACTGGTATCAGATGAAATTTCAAAGGAGTTTTGATTTGTATTTCCATGATAACTGAGGATGTTGAACATTTCTATAAATGTTCAGCTATGTGTGTTTGGCCTTTTGAGAACTCTCTAGATGAGTGTGCCAATTCATAAATGGCCTGTTTATTTCCTCCAAGTTCACTTGTTTTTTAATGCTTTAAATATTTCAGACATCAGGTTTATATGAGATGTATAATTGGTAAAAACCTTTTCTTCGTATTCTGTAGCCTAATGTGTTGCCCAAGCGATGGTCTTCTTTTCAGTTTCATGAATCTCATTTATTAAAAGTTTTTTTCTTAGTGCTATAAGTGTTCTGTTCAGAAAGTCTTTTTCTGGCTAGATATTTCAATACTATTCAAAATTTTTTTGTCTATCATATTCAGTGTACTTGGCCTTAGACTGAAGCTATGAGGCAGGGACATTGAGAATTAAATTTTGTGCCAGGTAAAAAGTGAATCTATTTGGATTCTTTTAAATGTAATCATCCAGTTTGAGCACCATTATTTGTAGAGGTTTTTTTCCAGGGTGTGTTTCTGCCTTCTTCATAAAAAAAAAAAAAAATCAGGAATTCATGTGTGAGGACTTGTGCCTGGGAATTTAGTTCAATTCCATTGATCAACATGTATGTTTTTATGCAAATATCATAATTTTTAATACTATAGATCTTTAGTAAAATTTGAGAATGGGGTTGCAATACATCAAGCAATTCTTTTATTACTTCAGAGTGTTTTTGCTATACTAGAGTTGTTTGTTTATTTGTTTGTTTGTTTGTTTGTTTCATATCAAGCTGAAAATTGTTCTTTCAAGATCTGTGAATAATTATATTGAAACTTTGATGGTTATTGCAATGTATCTGTATACTGTTATTGGTAAGATGGCATTTTTACCACCAATTTTTTTATCTTTTTTTTTTGTTTGTTTGTTTGTTGTTTGATGAAGCAGAGTTTTTCTGTGTAGCATTGTCTGTTCTGGGATTTGCTTTATAGATCATGCTAACTTTGAAGTCAGAGATATCTGTCTACCTCTAACCCCCAAGTGCACAAACTAAAGGCACGTGCCATTATAACTATCTTAATCCTAATGATTCATAACCATGAGACTCTTTCCATTTTCTAATAACATTTTCAATTTTTTTCTTTAGTATCTTAAAGTTTTAATCACACAAGTTTTTATTTTCTTGGTTAGAGTTACCCTGAGATATTTTATTGAGGCTATGGGGAAAGATACTTTTACCCTGATTTCTTTCTCAGTCCATTTGTCATTTGCATATAAAAACCATTGATTACAGATCTTATAGTTCATTCACTTCACCATAGTAAAATTTGATTGAAAGGGTGCTGGAAGGAGAGGGGGACTGATATTAGATGTAAAGTGAATAAATAAATAAATTAAATGAATAAAAAATTCTAACAATTCACATAAACTGGAAATATATTTTTTCTAATTTTCAAAATGACAAAATCTGAGATCCAGGCACTGGCATGGCCAGTATCCATCCATCTACTTCTGATGCCGCAGTGAGGCTACACTGTCTTAACATAGAAGAAAGTAGAGCAGAAGACAGAAAGTTAGTTTTGTTTATCCTTTATATGATCATCAATCTAGTCAATGAAGGCAGAGACTTCCTAGCCCCATTCAGATTGCAAAGTCTTTCCTCTTTTTCATAACTCATTAGGGTTTAAATTATAAAATGATTCTTAAAGAAAGATACAATCATTGAAACCATAGCAAAATAATAGCTAAAAATCCACAAAATAAATATCCTTGAACTGAAAACTTTCTATCTACTCACCCACCTATACTCATCAAATAGTCATGTTCAGAAAGTATTCTGTCTTTTACCATTCTTAGTCACCAAAAAGAGTTATGAAATAAAATCCAACTGATTAGTCATATAATATCTTATTTAGTATTTTCTTTATAAAGTATGGTTAAGTATTTTTATAGAATAATATAGTCAAAGTGATAGCATGTAAAAGAGATCATAGGCATAATATTCATTTTAATAGTACCTTATGCCCTCCAGTAAGCTTATGTTTTCTATGATCTCTTCATATTCTGAACAACTCTGAATTCTCCCCGTGAACATTCTGATGCCAAAAAAATGGTGTGGCAGATTTTTTCCTGTCTATTGTATTTGCAGTGGAGCTCAGTGATTGGGCAGTCGAAGAGGTAGGTGGAGCTAGGAGTTGGGAGGAGAAAGGAGGAGAGAGGAGGAAGGAGAAGCAAGATGGAGACAGACATGTCTCTAGGAGTCTAGGGTCAAAAGGTTAGATATTGGATTAACAGTTCTAATTGTGTGAGCGTCTTGTGTATTGAACATTTGCTAATATATAAATCCATTGGATAATCTTAAGAATTAAGAGTCCTATTTCTACCAGGTATTGTGAGGATGGTGGTTATTGTCTGGGGTTGAGTCAAGCAACCACATGAGGGTTGCAGAGTTGGCCCCGAAGAGCCATGCTTAGAGTCGTGGACTCCACGGAGCTGACTGGCAAAGGCAGCAGCCATGCCAACATATCATGGGTCCCAGGCAGGTGTTCCAGCCAGTGCCGCCATTAGAGGAACATAGCTTGGGAACATGGCGTTGGCCCAGGAGGTAGCAGGACCATGCCACTTGCGTTTTTCTAATAGCTACCGCAACAAAATGGTTTAAAACTAAAACAGAGTACAGCAGGCAATGTCAACTTTTAAAAATCAGAATTGAATATTTTTTGATGCTAAAATATTACATATGTGTTATCTGTTTTTAAGTATTTTTTTCCTACTTTGAAAGGAGCTGTTGATTGTCATATATCTTTTTAAATGAAACAAAATAAGTTAAAAAACTGAAATGAAAACCTAAGCTTAAAAGGAAATACACAGTGGATATTGATGACAAAAGACAGGAGACACTCACTCTAAACCTTTCTTTTATTAATTATGACTGAAAGCACTAAAGCAAATATATTCTGTGTGAACTTGTTTTTAAGCTTCCTACACATCTTAAAATTCTATCAGAAATTTTCAGCAAAATTTTATATATATGGGTGTTTTGTGTGTTTCTACATAAAAACAATTAAAAGCTCTCTCTGCAATTTGAGAGGAATAGAATTGAATCCTCAGCAACCACACCTGAACTAACAACCATCTATAACTCTGTATTTTTTTTACCATAATTAGAGACAGAATAAATACAGATGAGACAAACTAGAAAGAATTTCAATTGCACTTGTAAATTCAATCATAGTAATAATTATATTTAATGAAAAAGGCTTAAATATAATCTAAAAACAGAAGCTGTCAGATGGGCTAAAATCAAATATATATATATATTGCCTTCAAAATATTATAACATTATGTGTATTTTAATAATAATACTATAGTGTGGCAAAAAAAATAAGCAGGCACAAACTTCACAATAATATCTAATGCAACACTTATTGACATCAACAGAAAACGGATCCAAAATAAAAGACACTGTTAAAGAGAAAAGTTATTATTACCTAATAACTACAAATCAATTTACTAAGAAGAGACAGATGAGTATTCTAATTGCATGTATACAACAAAATTCCTGAAAGCAGAAATCTAATAAAGTTTAGCTTGCTTTCTGTTGCTATGACAAATACCATGAACAAAAACAACTTGGGAAGGAAAGGACACATTTTGTGCATATCAATGCATATGTATTGATAACTATCCACCATTAAGGAAACCAAAGCAAGAACTAAAGGCCATAATCTTGAGGCAGGAACTGAAAGACAGTCCACGAAGGACTACTATTTGCTAGCTTAATCTGGAGGCTTTCTTGGCTCACCTTTTTTTATATAACTCAGTACCACTGACCAGGGTTGACACTGTCCACAGTGGGGTAGGTCCTCCTCTGTCAATCCTTGAGCAAGAAAATGCTGACTACAGGACAATGTGATGGACATATTTTCCCAGTTGAAGTTGCCTCTTTCAAGATGACCCTAGTTTGTGTTATTGACAAAAACTAACTATCACATAAAAAAAAAAACTAGATAAAGAATTGTGTTCTAATTTCAATATTCTCTTGTAAATCACTGGTATAAAAAAAAGCATAAAAATAAATTTAGAAAGGTACTAGAAGGCCTACCAATCAACCAGACCCAGTTAAGAATCACAGATCATTCTTCTCAATAACAGTGGAATACATGTCCTCTTCAAGTATATGTAAAACATTAACTGTATTCTTGAGGGGAAAAAAATAAACATTTAAATGTTTGAAATGATATAAAGAATATGCAAATTATATATTTAAACTAGAAATCAACAATATAAAAATAGAGAAATCCACAAATATTTAATGATAAAATATCACACGTGTAAATAATTCATGTGATAATGAGAAATTCAGAAATCTGAAAGTATTTTGAACTAAAGAAAACTTAAGCAGTCAAAAGACAAAGCTATTATTAGAGAGAAATTTTACAGAATTAAAATGTGTATGCTAGTGGAAAAGATCTCTACAGAAGTTCTTTCTGAAATACAATAACCCCATTTTGTGTCAGGATGTACTAAAAAAGGTACAGAAATTAGGTCAAAGAGATAATGGCACAACAATAGACAGATTACTGTATAAAAGAGAGAGTCTGAATTCGATATACATGTAGATGTTAGCCAAACTCTGATAAAGACACAGGCCATTTAATAAAGATGTGAAAGGCTTTCCAATGAGTAATGTTGGCAGTATTTTATTTCCTCTACAGCAACAAATAAAGTTCATCTAGTTCACAGTTTACAAAAAAAGGTAAGTTGAAGATTATTTTTCACTTAAATATAAAATGCTAAAGTATGAAATCTTTGTAATGAAAAGGGGCACACATTTTGTGTCCTTAAACTAGGATACAAGTTATGAGACATACCACTGAAGATTCGATCTGCTTTTAATTCCTAGCTCTGCTTGCTTACAGCATTCCTAGTGAACAAAAGCAAAGGACATTTTTAAAACTTATTTTTATTAAAAATAGATTTTCTTTCATATAGAACTTTTAAAATTAACCAAGAGGACTCTAGAAAAGATTAAAAAGAGAAGACAATGTGTCTGACAAAAAGAATATGATTCAAAACATGTAAAAGACTCAACAATATAATGTTTCTAATTGGCTAAATATTTTTTAAAACACTTTAATAAAGAAATTACAGCAGTAAAACAAGGCTTTTAAGAGATTATCAAATCTCTATTAGAATTCAAATTAAAATAACAAGCAACACCAAAAGCTCACAAAATAGCTAAAATGTTAAATAGTAATAATAAAATAAAGCATTGTTCCTAGCAACTATATACAACATAACTGCTGTGATCCATGACAATCTAAGAGATAGACAAAGACAAAAATCAATATATTTAAAATTCTAATAGTTTAAATTATAAATATTAAAATATATAATAATCATATTAAACTAATCAATTGCATTTAAGATTTTATATTTTGCTCAAATTAGCTTTCTGTAGTCGGATCCCCTCTGGTGCTTACTCCTACTTCAAAGGTTTTATGTGTGTTCAATATTTCAAGCTCCCTTTGTAGTCTTTCTTTGTTTTAAATGGTTCAGTAATAAAAGTCACCTGAATGGATAGCTTCACTACCTATGAATACTAGTATTAGTCAGCTTTCCATCACTATAACAAAACAATTAAGGTAATTTATAAAAACAATGGGGGTTTGGGGCTCACCATTTTAAAATTGTAGTTCATGATCTTTTAGTATAATAGTATTGGGCCTGTGGTAAGATTTCATGTTATGACAAAAATTCATGGGAGAAGAAAATTGCTTCATATATAGCATGGGATAGGTAGAAGAAACCTAGAGTTCCGATATCCCCTGCAAAAGCTTACCCACTGGACTTGAATCTAAAGACTCCATATTTCTTCAACATGGGACACAAACTTATAATGTATTAATGTCTATGAGACATTCACAGTGGTTGTAAGAATGCACTAGAGTTTTTAACCCAGATTCATTTCTTCATAATTCTGAATGTAATTTCTCTTCCTAGCTAACAGAAAAAAAAATATGACTTACCCAAGTTATTCTGTTGGACTTTGCTTTATGTTTTTTTTAAAAGTTAAATTGCTATTTATTCTCTTTACATCCCAATATCAACCTCTTCTCCTCTCTGCTTCCCCCCACCACAAATCCTCTCCCACCCCTATCCTCTTATCCACTGAGAAGGAGGAGCAGATTCTGAGAATCACTCACCCCCCTCCACATACACTCAAACACATCAGTTACTGCAGAACAGGCACATCCTCTCTCACTGAGGCCATACAAGGGTTCCAAGTTAGGGAAACAGGATCCACAGACAGGCAACAAATTCAAGGACAGCCCCTACTTTAGCTGTTGAGAGACCCTCATGAAGACCAAGCTGCACATCTACTACATATGTGTCGAGGCCTAGGTCTAGTCCATGCTCTCTCTTTGGCTGGTAGTTTGCTCTTTTAGGAGCTCCCAAAGATCCAGGTTATTTAACTTTTCCTGTGTAGTCCCTATCCTCTGTGGTAACTTCAATTCTTCCCCTGACTCTTTTTTTTTTTTTTTTGGATATTTTATTTACATTTCAGATATAGTCTTTTGTCCCTAGTTCCCCCTACCCAGGAACCCCCATCCCATCTTCCCTCCTCCTACTTCTATAAGAATATGCCCCCACTCATCCTCCCACTCCTACCTCACCACCCACAATTTCCCCCACACTGGGGCATCCAGCCTTCACTGGACCAAGGACTTCATCACCCACCTATGCCTGACAATGTCATCCTCCCCTACATATACAGCTGGGGCCATGGGTCCCTCCCTATGTGCTCCCAGGCTAGTGGTTTAGACTCTGGGAGATCTAGTTGGTTGGTATTGTTATTGTCCCCATGGGGCCACAAACCCTTTCAGCTCCTTCAGTCTTCTCTCTCACTCCTCCTTTGGGAACCCCATGATCAGTTCAGTGGTTAGCTGTGAGCATCTGCCTCGGTATATTTCAGGCTCTGGCAGACCTCTAAGGAGACAGCTATATCAGGTTCATGTTAGCATGCACTTGCTGGCATCCACATCAGCCTCTAACTTTGGTGGCTACACAAGGAGTGGATTCCCAGGTGGAGCAGTCTCTGGACGGCCCCTCCTTCAGTTTCTGTCCCACACTTTGTCTCCATATTTGCTCCCATGAGCATTTTGTTACCCCTTCTAAGAAGGGCCAAAGCACCCACACTTTGGTCTTCCTTGTTCATGAGCTTCATGTGGTCTGTGAGTTGTATCTTGGGTATTGCAAGCTTTTGGGTTAATATCCAATTATCAGTGAGTACATACCATGTGTGTTCTTTTGCGATTGGGTTACCTCACTCAGGATGATATTTTCTAGTTCCATCCATCTGGGCTGGTAGAAAAATATGTACAAATGCTCAAAGAGCTCCGGGGGAACCTCCGGGCATACTATACTCCCAACACCCCTACCCCTTGGTACTCTAACCCCTTGGTAGCTTGGATTCTTCCTCTCTTTGGCCCCATACTAGCCATTGGAACCTTACTTCTCCTGGCACCCTGCTTCATTCAGTCTCTAAAGCGACAGATAAGTAGCATTGCAAAGGTAACTACCAATTGGGTCTTGGTTCAGTATCAAACTGTTCCCAACATAGGGGACACTTATTCTGATGACACCTCTCCTTTATAAAAGAAATAGGGGGAGTTGTGGGGTGCTAGGCTGGGAGAAGCAGCTGGGTACCTGGTTGAGCAAGTCTTGAACCCCGGACCATTGTCTGAACAGCAGGTGTTCTGCTTTTGCCCCCAGGCCCTGGTTCTTTTCATTCAGCTTCCACCCTCCACAGCCCCTTCCACAGAGAGGTCTATGACCATCAGTCACGAGGAACAGTGCCTCAGGCTCTCCTACATGTAAATGAGATATTCCCAAGCTCTCACACCAAACCAATATCTGCTGCCAGACCCTAACCCACCCTGAAACTGTATATAAGGGCTCTATTCTGGAGAAGTAAAGATCCGTACGAGAATCATCCTGGTGTCTGAGAGTTTCTGTCACAAGAGCTGTAACACTAGAGCTGTAACACTTAGGGAGAGATCTGCTCTCCCAGAACCTTCCTGGGGCACCAAGCTGCTTCCTTGCCAGCTAGCCGGCTTCCTATTAGCCCAGCCCAGGCCGGCTCATCGCTGAGAGACAGATGCAGCACCTGGGAGTGACCAGGGCCAGGGCGACAGCAGAGATTTGGGCAGAGGCAGCAGTGAGGGCAGGCAATCTCTCTTCCCTGCTCGCACTCTGTACCCTTTGGCCCAGACCTTTCACACCAGGCCTGGCCAGAGACCGAAGAACAGTGAAGATGCAGGCAGAGGCAGCGGAAGAGACAGTAGCAGACCCTCCCTGCTCTCACTCTGTCCTCAGCTGGGAGATCATCGTGGGATACCCTCCGCAACTGGGGACCCACACATCCATTTACCTAAGAATTTCATGAATTCATTGTTTTTAATAGCTGAGTGATACTCCATTGTGTAAATGTACCATATTTCTTTTTTTATTCATTCCTCTGCTGAAGGATGTCTGGATTCTTTCCAGATTCTGGCTATTTTAAATGAGGCTGCTATGAACATAGTGGAGCATGTGTCCTTGTTATATGTTGGAGCATCTCCTGGGTATATGCCCAGGAGTGGTATAGCTGGGTCCTCAGGTAATGCTATGTCCAATTTTCTGAAGAACCACCAGACTGATTTCCAGAGTGGTTGTACCAGCTTGCAATCCCACCAACAATGGAGAAGTGATCCTCTTTCTCCACATCCTCATCAGCATCTGCTAAGACCTGAGTTTTTGATCTTAGCCATTCTGACTGATGTGAGGTGGAATCTCAGGGTTGTTTTGATTTGAATTTCTCTGATGACTAAGGATAATGAACATTCCTTTAGGTGCTTCTCAGCCATTCAAGTTTCCTCGGTTGAGAATTCTTTGTTTATCTCTGTACCTCATTTTTAATAGGGTTATTTGGTTGTCTGGAGTCTAATTTCTTGAGTTCTTTGTATATACTGGATATTAGTCGTCTATTGGATGTAAGATTGGTAAAGATCTTTTCCTAATCTATTGGTTGCCATTTTGTCCTATTGACAGTGTCCTTTGCCTTACAGAAGCTTTGCAATTTTATGAGGTCTCATTTGTCAATTCTTGATTTTAGAGCATAAGCCATTGGTGTTCTGTTCAGGAACTTTTACCCTGTGCCTATGTATTTGAGGGTCTTCCCCACCTTTTGTTCTATTAGTTTCTGTGTATCTGGTTTTATGTGAAGGTCTTTTATCCACCTGGAGTTGATCTTTGTACAAGGAGATAAGAATGAATCAATTAAGACTTCACAAGCTCTGCATCTATTTAGGTCAGCTGTTGGATCATCTCAGAGGACAATTATACTAGGATCCTGCCTGCAAGCATACCATATAATTAACTAATAGTGTCATGGATTGGCTCTTTCCCAGATGGGTCTCAATTTGGGACAGCCATTGGTTGGCCATTCCTTCCAACTCTGCTCTATCTTTGTACCTGCACATCTTGTAGGGTGGGCACATTTTAAGTCAAAACTTTTGTGGGTGGTTTGCTGTTCTTATCCTGCCACTGAGAGTTCTGCCTGGCTGCAGGAAATGGTCACTTCAGGATCCATATCCCTCACAGCTAGGGATTTCAGCTATTCAGTGACATAATAAGTATCATACAATTTTCTATCTATGCTAATATAACACCAGTTGAATTTTTCTATCCTGAAAACAGACATAGTTATGAGTGAAAGCACAGAGTTTAACTGTGTTCTAGAGAAGGAGCTAAACAGTTGAGCTGTGCCTTCAACAATCAACACAACTGAAGACACAAATACATATTTTACTTGCAACTTAAATAACACATGTTTAACAAAAGAACTATAAATTGGAAAAGTCATTCATGACAAAGTTGAGGTAATGTTTATGAGGTGGCCAAGAAAAGAAAGTTAAAATGACATGATTGCATTTATAAAATTCTTGGGTACATACGTGCATTGATGCAAAATATTTGTATAGACCAAAGGAATTAAAGATACTGATGTACTCCTCCCCTTTCTTAATATCTCTTTTTTTCCTTTGATATGATATACTCAGGTTAGCTGCGCCAGGTACTTCTGCAGCCTTTCTGTCCTTGCTTCCAATCTTGTCAGAGGAGGATTGAGATTAGTGAATCCCATTTTATATGGATCTTGGGGACTCAAACTCAGATCTTCAGCTTATATGACAAGCACTTTACCCACTGAAACACCTCTCCAGTTCCACATTTTTATTTTTCATTGAATTCATGTTCTTTTAAATATTATTGAATGTTCATTGTGCATTTGACTCTTTTCAAGTCTATATTCAGATCAGCTGCTTAACTTTAGTGTTTCTAAGAAGATTGTTAGAATAGACCCTAAGCCAAAATGGAAAATGTCTTCTCTACTTATGTCATCTCTTGCACACTATTTACTCTCTCTTGACCACCAAGGAGAGTAATTTAGGGGCTCTCAGATTTAAAGGGAGAAAGTCAGACTGCATATGAACTTACTTTCCCTTTGTGTTTGTGATAGTTTGAGTAAACATTTTAAATAATAGGAAATGTATTGTATTTTAAACTTTACCTGTAACTTATATAAGTTTAGAGATTTGGAACACTAAGCTTCCTGAAAGTATTTTAAAGCACAGAGAAAAAAAAAATCTCTCCAAAATGAGAAAGGGCTTTTTGGAAATATTACTTGAGTGTTGTAGATTTCTCACTTAAAAATTGGAAAGACATATGAAATTCCATGGAGATAGAATTGTTTCTGACTAAGAACTTTATATAAGGGATCTGCACATTTTCTACTTCTCTATTGCAAGTAATGGAATGAATACATAGCCCTGTGAAAAATGACACTGGGGTCAGAGATGCTTTATGTACGTGTATGTACAGGAATTCACTCAGAATATGAATGTGAACCTGTGAAGAATGCTAAATAGTAATCTAAGTGGTTAATCTAAAGAATGGATATCTGCACTATTTATCACCCATTAGGAAAAAGGACGGACCAGATCTGGTGGAGAACTGCCAAAGGAGATGGTTTTCCACTCAGTGTTTTATTTCCTGTTAAGAATTTCTAAGATATACAATTCCAAGGGCCTTTTGTAGACTGATACTCAAAGTTCCCTCTTGACTACATAATAAAATGTAAACATTTAAAACTGTACATATATTACTTTTATGAGACAAAAAGGGATCTAGAGCAATGGCTCAGCAGGTAATAATACTTGCTACCATTGCAGCAGACTGAGGTTTGATTCTCAGCACGTACATGATGGTTCACAACCACCTCTAACTCCATTTCCAGGAGATTCACTGTCATATTCTAACCTCCTTGAACATCAAGCACACACAAGGCACACAAGCATCACTGTAGGCAAAATAGTCATACAGACTGAAAACCAAAAGTGCTTAAAGAAACAAAGAAGACCAAGACACTCGCTCTACTTTTGACTAAAGGTTTACTAGTACAACTATTTTATAGATACCTATTCTGCAGGTCTCCTGACTACTGATAGATATCTACATAGATCATGAACAATCAGTGTTCCCTTCTCATCATAGCATACCTGGGGAAGAATACAAAGCTTAGTGATTTTTGACAGTTGAAAACACAGATACACACATGTACATATATGACAGCAAAATTTTATGATGTAATATATATATATATATATGTGTGTGTGTGTGTGTGTGTGTGTATGTTTAAGTAGTTTCCATAATAGTACGAAAATTGCCTGTATGTTAGACTTAATGGAAAGAAGCACAAGTTCTCAGCAGTATAATGGCCAGCAATTTAAATATCTCTCTAAGCTCTACCTTATTGTTGACATGTGAGACCATCCCTAAAAGATGTTGCCTTTGTTTTCCTAATCCAACCAGATTATGTAAAATTACAGAAAGAAAAATAGTAGTTAACAATGGCATCTTATAAATACAAAAATTTCTTTCATAAATTTTCTTTGTGTACATGCATGAGTACATGTCCATGTTTAAGTTTGTTTGTGTGTGTTTGTTTGTGTGTGTGTGTGTTCAGGTGGAGCCTTGAGATCAACAGGAGGTATAACTCCTCAGGATCTAACCACCTTGTTTTGACACTACTTTGTCAATAGACCTTTGTCCTATGACAGTGCCTTTTGTCAGCACTGAATAAGCTCAACTTGCTGAGCAGTGAACTCTAATTATCTGCCTGTTCTTCCCTTCTCAGCCCCGGAATGATACGTCCAAGCCACCAAGCCTGCAGTTTGCATATGCATTCTGATGGATAAACTCAGGTCCTCATGCTTGCATGGCAAGCATTTTATCAACTGAGCTATCAAACACCCCTTCTCTTTTATATTTTATTGATTACTTTTGTTGTTTGATGATTTGTATATGAATGCTATCTACTTTTATTATACTTTCCCACATACTCTCTTTTTTTTTCCCCTACTTCATACCTCTGTCAACTCCCTTGCCAACCATTCTCATTCCCAGTCTCATGCCTTTAGACTTTTCTTTTTTGATCTATTTAGTTTAGCTAAGGCCCTTTGTGTGACTGTTCAACTATAACTATCTCTGGGAGCCTGATATGATTATCAGTGGCTATAAAATGAAACCCAATAATTTACCTTAAGTCTGTTGATAGAAAATATCACAGGAGTGAGAAGGAGGGATTCCTGAGACTCTACTCCATCCTTAACCCAGCCTTATATATAATATAGACATTCTTGTGCAAACCTAGAACAGGCGTCTTCAGTGGTTGTGACTTCATGATTGCAGCACCTGTCTTATTCAGTGGATGACATTTCACAACCCTTTATTTTCTAGCAATGGATTTTCCCCTCACTCCCAAAAAGTTTATTGATCCTAAAAGGTGGCAAAAAACCACACACACATACATACATACACACACACACACACACACACACAATCTTCTCTATGGCTGAGTACTCATCCTTCTCTCATTCTTGGCACTATGTGCAGCCATGGTATCTACATTCACCACCATTCACTAGAAAAAAAAATAATTTCCTGATTAATTACATCCTTCTTAAATAATTTTTTCTTTTGTATGAATGATTTACTCATTCTAGCATTTTAGTTAAGACAAAGTAAGTGAATAAATCTGATTAGATAATCATACTTTAAAGTCTTACATTAAGTATGTATAAACAAACTTTAAGGAAGGCTTTGAAAATCAATCAAATCCCTCCCCACAGAGCTCAGGAAAGCCCAAAGAAAGAAGAGATGGAAAGAGTAAGAGCCAGCAGATACAGAAGATACCATGAAAACAGGATCCTCTAAATTAACATGAGTGAAACTCATGTAATCTCAGAGGAGATTGAAGCAGCATACACAGGACCTGCACAGGACTGCACCAGATCCTCTGTGTATGTATTATGGCTTCCAGTTTAGTGTTTTTATGTGATTCCTAAGTGACTTATTCAAGTCTCTAATTTTAGTGCCTTCTCTTAGGCTCTTTTCCTTTCCTTAGCATTTTATTCAAATCTGATGTGATTTTTTTGTTTTATCTTATTATATTTTATATTGTTACACTTTAAAACAGTGGATAAATGAGAGATGAATGAAAACCGAGACACTAACATAAAGATTAACATCTGAATTATCACTAGTACCTCCTGGGAGAGAAGAAAAATCAATTTTTTTCTTCAATAGAGTAATGCTGAATATTTAATAAAATATTTAAAAAATGAAAATTAGAACTACCACATGAACCAGCACATTGTACCCTACCACAGAGATGCTTGAACATCTCCATTCCTTTATACTACTCCATTCACAGAAATAAGAAAATGGAATCAAACTAGACACTCATTAACGGATAAATGGAGAGCTGTGTACACATTGGACTTCAGTCATTGTTATAAAACAATTAAATTAAGGAAAAAAACTAATGCAATATCACAAATGATATTATGGGAGATAAACCAGGCTGAAAAAAGTTAATCATTACATATTCTCCTCATACTCAGAACCTAGATTCCTATACATATATGATGTATCTATATATGTATGTATGATGTATGTGTGTGCATGCATGATGTGTACATGTGTACATGTGTGCATGCATGAGTGTGTGTGTGTGTGTGTTAGTGAATGTATTTGGAGGCCAGAACTATATACAGGCCCATGAGAAAAAAAGGAACAAGTTTTAAGTGGGAATGAATTCGTGGAGATTGGAGAAAGGAGGTAGAAAGGTCAATTAAATTAACTAAGCATTTATTTGAAAGTATAAAGACTTGCTACTTAGTAAACTAATGAAAATACATACAGAGGCTGGGGTTTTATACAACAGAAATACCTCCAGTGATAAAAATTAAGAGACAAAGTGGTAACATAAATTTCATAGGTTCCAAACTGACAACTGTCAAATCATTTCTGAGATCATTCTCTAGAAAGTTATGGTATTGTTGAAAATAGAGGTGGAGGAGCTAAAAGGTAGCCAGCGAATGACTCACTGAAGCGAGTAACTCGGGAAAAGGAGCATGCAAACAACATTCAGAGCTCTAGTCCTTGAGATTTCCATGTATTTGTCAGAAATTTCCTGGCTTGTGCTTGACATTTGTTCTCCCATTGAAATATTTGCCTTCTGTAAAGTCTCCCACCTCAGTCTCCATCTGCACTCAGACTCTCTCAAGTTCCTTCCTCCCCCCCCCCCACCCAACAAAAAGCCATTTGTTCTCTCGCTGAAATATCCCAACTTTGAGGCAAAGATAGTTTCTGAAGGCAGAGGCATTGAAAGATTCAAGATTTAATTCAGATGAGACTGAATCAAAAACTATGTGGGTCAGTCCAGAAGCTGGATCCACAACGGTGCAGCAAGAGCTGTAATGAGATGTTATCTCTTGAGCCTAACTCTCACTGAGATATTACTGCATGCCCAGGACTAACAGAATCCAAGGCCTAGGATTAACTCAGTTGCCTGCAACTTCACAAGACAAATTCAAAACAAAGAGAGTATACAACAAAATGCTTTCTTCATTATGATGAATATACTTATATACATGCAAAAGAAAATGATCATGCCTGTGATCTTTATGAGAAATATTTTAACTAGTGAAATCATTATAATTTACCCTGTACACATCTCCAACTTCTTTAAAAAGAAAATAAAAAATCAATTCTATCTTCCAAAAACATACAGATTTATTTCATCACAAACTCTCAAAGCTTATTGACTTATAAACTTTCAAAGCACAGGGAACAAACACTCAAATGCAGAAAGCTTTCATGAAAAGGATCTAGTCAGATGCTCAGAAAATAAAAGTTACCTGAAGAACCTAACCTTGAAAAAATTCTTAAAAAATAAAGTAGACACCCAGTGCTCTGATCAATAATCCTAGCAGAGTGATCACTGAAAATCATATGCAAAATAATTTGGTTTAAAATAACTAAATAAAGCTCTTAGTGACAGGGAGATCTCTAAGGTCTGCCCTGCAGAAGACAGGAGACAGCGTACACTTCTCCAACTTTTTCATAAGGCTCCGAATAAAGTGTTTTAACAACAACAATAAAAAAATAACTAAATAAAAACATAAAATAATGTTGTTTCTTTTTTCTCAGAAAGCACTTCACTTATTATCTTGAGCTATAGTTCTGTTTATTTGGTTAGTTTATTTTTATTCATTTCTTTGTTTGTAAAACAGTATTTCACAATGTAGCTCAGGCTGATCTGAGACTCACTATGTTGCCTGGGCTAGCTTTACCTTGCAGAAAGTCTGCCTCAGCTGACTGGGTGCTAATATTACAGGGGCAATCTAGTTTATATTAGCCCGACATTCAAGAGCCAATGCCACTCATTCCTGAGGCTAAATGTTGACAGATCATTAGTCAAAGTATCAGTGAAATCCCCACTGCAATTGTGAGCAGTTAAAATGAAATTCAATTTTTTTTTGATTACCTTTCTCGTGTTATTTACAAGGAATGTTATTACTGAAGAAAAACAGTAAATAATAGATTACTATTGCAATTGACCCTAAAGATTAGTAAGTCAATTAGTGGGGGAAATCAATCCCCCTTTTAAGCATTTCTTTAAAAATTCAACTTGACTGCATGGTTTGGTTTCCTAGCTATACAAAATGAAGAGCGACTCTGAATCTCGTCTCATTGACTAACAACTGTGTTGTTGTTTGAACCAGGGTTCTCTTTAGTGCCTGACCAGACACTGTAAAATGGTAGTAAACTCCAAAAAGCCAAAAAGGGTATGAGATTTGTGAAATTACTAATTAGGCAAAAGACACTGCATGGACTGGCCAGGCAGTCTTTCCTAGCTTGCCACTCTGAAAAGTAAAAATTAAGAGGAAGCTTTGGTACATCAGGACGTATACAGAGAGCTAAGCTGTCTTATTTTGCAAAGACTCAGATTCACTAAACAGATCCAAAAAGGAAAACCCTAGTTCAGGAACAACTCCACATAACTAGAAATGAGCTTTGCTCTCATGAGGAGGAGATAAGAAAGCACAAAGAACAATTTTTTAAATATAAAATCTGTATTCGTCCACATGTTCTTCCATGGCATTCCACCCTGCCCTTCTGTTCTCTCATTTTCCTTACTGTTTAGATCCTGATGTTCGTTCACTGGGGACCTCAGCATACTTGGCATTAAGCACAAGCATGAGCATGTGCCCAGCCTCCCTTCCACATGGTCACCTGGGCTGGCCTTTCATGAACTCAGTATGCATACTTGATAGCAGTTAATCATTTATCTTACTACTTAAGTAGTATAATTGACTTGAGATCAAAAGTTAAATGTACCTACTACTACTTAACACAGTGTCTGCAGTCTTCCTAGGGTTGCTTCTTATGTCCATTACATTAATTAAATTTTCTCCAAAGTAACCATTGCTGAAAATATAGCTGGGTAACAATTAAATAACGGAAAAGACAAAGTCAGTAGACGTGGGATGAATTTTGTAGGAGTGTTTGAGGAGAAAAAGGACACCTGGTAAAACAAAATATAATCTCCAGAAAATGATTAGTTCCTTCCTCGATGGTTTCTTAGAAGACCGACTAGACCAGATCAGTTTTCTCTATGTGATGCATTTATTAAACAGTGTGTCTCATGCCATCTGACATTGATAAACTGCCTGAAGTTTACATTAAAAAAAGAAGATATTACAGAATGCCTTGTTATTTCTTTTTAAACATGGCTCTGTGCTCATTATATGAGGATATATTTTATGGGGGCTAAAGGGATAAAAGCATGTGTTGTAGTAGGAAATGGATGAAGAGAAAGAAAGGAGGGAGAGTGAGAAGGGAAAAGACTTAAAGCAAGCATAGAATCATCCGTGACAGGATGAATTCGTTTTGCTTTTTTCAATTGCAGGAAAACAAAAACAAAATAAAAAAAAAACATTTTCTTTTTCATTGAGTAAAAATATATCAATTGAAGTGTTTCTTTACTTATTCTCTTTTCTTCCCCAGTGTTCGCCTCACTTGTAAGGGCATAAATAATTCAAATCTCTATATAGACTCTCATTGTCAGAACTCAGTATACCCACAACAAACAAATTGGAGTCTTCTACATGTTTCACTGTTAATCAGTCAGAACCAATTTCCGACTTTTATAAGCAATACAAAAATAACCTGTATTACAGAATGTCAATGAATTCTTCAATAGTTATTAATATATACAGCTCAGGACTTGATTCAATAGGATCTGTCTTAGAAGCTGTGGAAATATTTATTATTTTGAGAAGAAAAGTATTGAAATGCCATTATATCTCTGTTTCTACTTAATATGGTGGTACCATTGGCCATTAAATTGCTAGATATGTCCTTTCTAATAACTAATTTTTCAATTTTGTTTTAGTGATTCTTTGTGAATTTCATATTATGAATCCCAATCCTCCTCATACCTCCTTATGCACTCTCCACCCTTCCAATTTTCCCTCATCCCTAAAGAAAACAAACCAAACAAAAATATGACATAGCTAAACAAAACAAAATCTCTCTGTGGAAAGAAGTGTGTCATGATGGGTCATGTGGTACACACTTTGGTCCAAACAGCTTCACTGGAAAATGTGCATTGCAATGAGTCATTGGTCTGGTTAAAGACCAGAGGGCTTCAGATAGTCTATAAGTACTGAATCCTCATTGGGATCCTGTTGTTGCTCTGTGTCATGAAGATCCAGTGGCCTTGGATCTGCAGGACTGGCCCCTTCACATGCTTCAACAGTGCATAGATGGAGTTGATGTTGGGGTGGGCCAACTCAAAGTCCTGGAACCGGGCTTGAGTCATAGCTGTGTTGGTCACCATATCACTTTCCTTCACTCACTCCATCACTCAAATCATCAGGGCATGGCCAGGGGCAGAAATGGGTATCTCTCCTATGCATACTTACTTCGTGGCTGGCAAGTTCCAGGGGCCAAATTTCCTGTGCTCATGCCCTCATTTTAGTGGTAGTATGAGCCATGGACCACTGTAACATGAGCAAGGGACTCTGTTGTTACAGGGCCATGTACTCAGACATGGCCTTACACTGCACATAAGTCTGTTTTACACTTTCAGTATTATTGCTGCTACCAGCCAAGGAACCACTACAATTGCTATCAATTTCTTCTAAAGTCCTAAGGTTAGTGAAATAATTAGAAGATATAAAAATACATCAATCAACTCAATTTTAGTAATAGCACCTTTGATGAGAAGGTTAAAGAAGAAGCTACCTGTAAAGTAAAGACAAAATTAATATCTTTTGAGGCATTATTTTTGCATGGCTGTTTTCTAAACACATAAATATTTTATGAACTTAAAAGTAGAAGGAAACATGTCAAAACTAAACTCCTAACATCATAATGATAAAGAAAAAAACCATTTCAGTAAAAAGAAAACTGGCTCAAAAAATTATGGTGTGTTTTTTAAAACTATATGCTACTGGATCTAATTTATATAACTAATAATACTGAATATTATAGTATGACTAACTCCTTTGTTCAAGTTGAGGGCATGATATGTTTCAAGTACCTGCTTGAGTTATAGAATTTTGTTTGCTACATGAATTTTCTCTTGGAAAGAGGTGGCCGGTGTACCCGAGGACCACATGTGGCTTGAGTAGCTAGTACTTTTGAGAGCCTCAGTACTTCCCACAGTTGTGTGGCAGATTGATCCTTTGTTCATCCCAAGATATAGCTTCTTGAAGTGCCTTCACATCCAAGTTCAAGAAACTGCAGCATTCTCCGTAAAAAAGTCCAAGGAAAGCTATAGTCTTAGGAAGAAGATGGAGATCCATGCTGGTTGTAGTCTCTTCCTAGCAAGCTACTTTCTGCAGTTGATAGCTGGTGAGGAGATGGATCGTTGTTTTCTAGTGTGGACTATTGATAGATTTCCATACTATAGAAAATATCCATCCATACATACATACATACATACATACACATACACACATGCTTATGAGGAAGGCTTGTAGGTCTTCTGTATATACACATGTGTGTGTGTTTGTGTGTGTGTGTGTGTAATGAGAGGCAATAATTAGAATTAGTAGCTTACAAGAAGGAAGATAAGCACAATGAGGAAGAAGAGGGGAAGAAGAGAAAAGGAGGATGGAGGAGGAAGAAAGCAAGAGGACTAAGAGGAAGAATAAAACAAAAAGACAGAAAAAGAAGATGAAAAAGAAGGAGAGAAAAGAAAAGACAAAAACAGCAACAAGAATGGCAACATGCGATTGGGATGAGGATATGTTGGACAGAGTATGAAAGGGATTGCAGAAGGAAAGTGGGAGTGGATAGGGGTTTGATGTGTTTATGTGTCATTGTATACATGTCTAAAATTTTCAAGAATAAAGAAAAATTAACGGAAAATAATTATACCAGCAAAGAAAAGTAACCACTCTCAGCATGTCTGTATTAACATCGTGTTAGGCAATGTTCATGCTGCCAATTACAATGCTTATTCAGCTACTCCTCAGATTACCACCATAGAAAATGTGTATTGATTTTCAGCTATGCTAGATAAAGATTTATTTCACCTATCATCACCTTTCCAGATCTATCATCTAGATTTATGTTTTCCCTTATGATTCCTATGTTGAAACCTAACTCACTCTTAAGAGGTAAGGCTTTGGGAATGTGATTAACAAATGAAGCCTGTCACTTGTGAATAAAACCTTATGAAAATGTCAGCATAACTCTCTGGCACCTCTTGCCATGTATAAAAGTACAGCCTTAGTCTTTCATGGAGTATGAGGACATCGAAAAATGACTCTCTTTAAAGCAGAGAAAAACTTAATAGACACTTGAATCTGCTAGTGTCATGATCTTAAATTCCTCAACTCCTGAAATTATGAAAAATAATTTATTTTATTTATGAAATTTCCAGTATAAAATATCTTATAATAATGGTGCAAATGCCACCTCAACTTGGTTTTTCTAGTTATATCATTTTGGTATCAATAATGTCACTGCATATTGTAAGTGACACTTCAAGTTTAGTTTCATTCTTCCATTAACAATGGATGATATAATTTGATTCTTCACTTGTATAACTTAAAATGATCATATTTTTAAATATCAAGAATAAGATGGTAAAGTCATTATTAATAATAAAGGGAAGAGAGGAGACATTCTCTTCAGCATCTGTTCAGAAGATTCAGAGTCATCAGGTGGTGCCAACATATCAATTCTGTCATGCTTATGGTGAAGGCTTATATACCTTCTAAACCTCAGGGTTGTAAATAACTGAGCAAACTTTGAGTAAAAGTATCAACTTTTTATAACAATTGTGATTTCTAGTTAGGCCACCTCATTTGTTAAATAAACAAAACACTATATTTAGCAAGTAAAATTATGGGGTATCCAGGAAATCTGTATTTCCAATAATCAAGAAAAAATTTTATAAGGAGTGTGCTTCTTATATTTGTGACATAATTTTATGAAAAAATTCTTATAATTTACCCTTCAATGAGTATCCTTTTAAAATAGGGCAAGTCTATTACTGATGTTATAAACACATTATACATTCAGTCAAATACTGAAATTTCAACTGAAATTTTATTTCAAGTTACATAGAAAAACTATGTGATATACTTGAACATTTTTGTCTTGTTGAATTAGGATGTAACTTTACTTCTAAGTGTGTAATTATGTGGGAAGTGAAGCTATTTGGAGAAATTATTGTAAATGCCCACCTTCCACAAAATTCATTCTCAATGAATGCAGATTTAAAGTATTTATCTATTATTCCTATAAGATTCTCTATCTCAAAAAGTTATACTGAAGTATTAGTCTAAGTCCATATAAAAACAAAACTAAATGTTATCATCTATAAGTAAACAGTATAACTATATTTGAGAAGTTATTTATATACCCATTTCTGTAAAAACATTAGGTACCTTTCATAATTATAATTGTATAAATGTTTTTAAGTATACTAGTAATATATAAAAACATAATAGTTACATACTGAAAATTTATAAAATTTAGAAATATTATTTTCTATAATTATTATATGGTTTTATAAACTAAATATTTATATATTAATAAGGTTTTTACCCTTAATGGGGCTACTTTTATTTTAAACACATATTATTTTTATTTTTTTAATGAGATATTTTATGTATTTACATTTCAAATGTTATCTCCTTTTCTGATTTCCCCTCTGGAAGCACCCTATCCCATCCACCAGCTTCTATGAGGGTTCTCCCCCTCCCACCCATCCACTCCTATCTCACCGTTCTGGCATTCCCCTACACTGGGGAATTGAGCCTTTACAGGACCAAGGACCTATCTTCTATTGATGCCAGATAAGGCCATCCTCTACTACATATGCAGCTGGAGCCATGGGTCCCTCCACGTGTACTCTGGTTGGTGATTTAGTCCCTGGGAGCTCTGGGGTGTCTTGTTGGCTAATATTTTTGTTCTTCCTGTGGGTTTCCAAACCTATTCAGCACCTTCAGTCCTTTCTCTAACTCCTCCATTGGGGATCCTGTGCTCAGTCCAATGATTGGCTGTGAGCATCCACAGCTTTATTTGTTAGTCTTGGCAGAGCTTCTCAGGAGACAGCTATAACAGGCTCCTGTAAGCAAGCACTTCTTGGGATCTGCAATATTGTCTGGGTTTGGTGTCTGTATATGGGCTGGATCTCCAGGTGGGGCAGTCTCTGGTTGGAGTTTCCTTCAGTCGTTGCTCCACACTTTGTCCCAATATTTCCTTTAGACAGAAGCAATTCTGTGTTAAAAAATAAAGATGAGTGTGTAACCCCATCCCCAACCGGGGGTCTTGCCTAGCCTCTGTATGTGGTCTCTACAGGTTCTCCCTCACCTTTTTTGGGCATTTCAGCTGATTTCATCCCTGTTGGGTCCTGGGAGCCCCTTGCTTTCCTGGCATCTGGGATCTGCTGGTGACTACCCTCAGTTCCCCATACTCCATTGCTACACTTACCTGTTCAAATTCCTGACCCTCTGTATATCATCCCTGTCTCCTCCCATACTTGATCTTACCCCCCTCTCTCGCTCGCCTTCCTCTGTTCCTCCCAAGTCCATCCCACCCTCTACCACCCATGACAATTTTGTTCCTCCTTCTAAGAAGGCCTGAAGCATCCACGTTTTGGTCTTCTTCTTGAGCTTCATATGATCTGGGAATTTTATCTTGGGTATTCTGAGCTTTTGGGCGAATATCCACTTATCGGTGAGTGCATACCATGTGTGTTCTTTTGTGAATGGATTACCTCACTCAGGATATTTCCTAGTTTCATCCATTTGCCTAAGAATTTCAAGAAGTCATTGTTTTTAATAGCTGAGTAGTACTCCATTGTGTAAATGTACCACATTTTCTGTATCCATCCCTCAGTTGAAGGACATCTGGGTTCTTTTCAACTTCTAGCTATTATAAATATGGTTGTTATGAACGTAGTAGAGCAGGTGTCCTTGTTATATGTTGGAGCTTCTTTTGAATATATACCCAGGAGTGGTATAGCTGGGTCCTCAGGTAGTACTATGTCCAATTTTCTGAGGTATTGCCAGACTGATTTCCACAGTGATTCAATGAACTTGCAATCCTACCAACAATGGAGGAGTGTTACTCTTTCTCAGCATCCTCACCAACATCTGCGGTCACCTGAGTTTCTGATTTTAGCCATTCTGATTGGTGTGAGGTAGATACTCAGGGTTGTTTTGATTTGCAATTCTCTGATGGTTAAGGATATTGAACATCTCTTTAGCTGCTTCTTAGCCATTCGATATGCCTCATTTGAGAATTCTTTATTTAGCTCTATACCTGATCTTTTTATTAATTTTTATTGGATGTTTTATTTACATTTCATATGTTGTACCTTTACTCCATCTCCCACCCACCCAGGAAGCCCCTATCCCCTCACCCTCCTGCTTCTCTGCAGATGTACCCCTACATACCCCCCACTCCCACCTCCCCACTCCCACCTCCCCACCCTCAAATTCCCATCCCCTGGGGTGTCCAGCCTTCATGAGGCCAAGGATCTCTTCTTCCACCTATGCCCAACAGTGCCCTCCACTCTTACATATTCCGTTGAAGCCATGAATCCTTCCCTAAGTGCTCTCAGGCTGGTGGTTTAGACCCTGGGAGCTGTGGTTGGTTGGTATTGTTGCTCTCCTCATGGGGCCACAAACCCTTTCAGCTCCAATGGTCTTCACTCTAACTCCTCCATTGGGAACCCCATGACCAGTTCAATGGCTAGTTGTGAGCATCTGCCTCTGAACATGTCAGACTCTTGCATACATCTGAGGAGACAGCTATATCAGGCTCTTATCAGCATGCACTTCCTGACTTCCACAACAGCATCTACCTTTGGTGACTGCACATGGGATGGATACTCAGGTGGAATGGTCTTCAGACGGCCCCTCCTTCAGTTTCTGTCCCTCACTTTGTCTCCATATTTGCTCCCTTGAGTATTTTGTTGCTCCTTCTAAGAAGGACCGAATCACCCCCACTTGGTCTTCTTTCTTCATGAGCTTCATGTGGTCTGGAGTTGAATCTTGGGTATTTCAAGGTTCTGGGCTAATATGCAATAAACAGTGAGCAACAGCTAGATCGCAAATGAGTAATAATAATAACAACTAAATATTATCTTCTATACTGAAAATAATATTTCTATTTTTAGGGGAATGATTTATAGGCCCAATTTCTGTAAAATCATTAGATACCTTTTATTGGTAGGTATTTTAGTAGGTATCTAGTATCCTAACTAGAAACTACAGTTCTTATTAGAAAGTTGATAATTTTACTCCAATTTGCTCAGTTGTTTGCTTGTGCCAAGTTTCGAACACTGATAATTAGAAGACCTACTACAAGCCTTCCTCATAAGCATTGCAAAATATAGAGTGGACTGAAAAATATCATTCTAAAATTTTAGGGAGGTGTAAGCACTTTTTATAAGCCTTATATTTTAATCTTTAAGAATAAAATACACACACACACACACACATACACACTGTTTTAGTGTCAGAAAATTAAACCTATACACTTTGGTTGCAGCAACTAGCACCCAAAGACTGTGGATGCAATTTTGATTCCTCTCTACTCTCTGTCATCATAAGACTTGTCAGTTATACTAGTTAGGTAATGTGGAGCCTGTGTTTTTTGTTAAATCACTCCTATCAGCATCTCTCTTGGACTCATCAGACTCCTTAACATAGACTGACATGAAAGGCATCTCCATATATTCCCTTTTTCTTCAAACCTTCTGGTCATTTGTTTCTAATCATAAATTTCTGTTACTCAAAACCTATTTATGCTTTCCCACCATTCTGATAATAAGAGCCAAAATCTTGTGTTGCTCCATGATTTAGGCTCTGCCTTCCACATTAGTATTTAGGAACACTAACAGAGCAGACACATATACATGAACTTCATTTTGTCATACTCTTACAATCACTTTCTCCTTTATGATCACATCAAACTAATGATTAGCCATCTATACAAATTGATTATTTTTCATTACTTCATCAACATCAATCTCCCGGCATTACTGCAGGGTGCTCATAACCCTGATCTCTGTGTGCACTTACTATTAACTCTGTCCATTTTGTATGTCAATGTTTAGACTTTTGAAGCAGGAAATATAATATTTAATGTACAAATAAAGAGATATTATGTGAATATTCATGACTACTCCTAAGATGTTATTACAATGAAGATTTGCTCCCACATGATGTACTTTGTACCAGGGAGGAAAAAAAAGTTGTATTAGAATTTAGATTCGTTTAGATCTTAAATCCTTTCTAGGAAAGTGCATTTGAATATTCACACCTTCTCCTGCCAACATGTTTCACATCACACACTAAGAAAATTCTGTGAACAGCTGGGTAGCATATTTCATATTTCTTTCTTTTTCTTTCTTTATTTTTTTCTGTTGCATAAAAAACTGGGAAAGATACAGTCCTGCAGATCAGACCTGTGCACTGTCTTCTTAAAGAGAAGAACAATTCTTATCTTTATTGAATTTATTTGGAAAGAAACCAGTAGATAATGAATTCTAGAAAATCACCTTAGTAATGATTAGATGTGGCATGAGAAGTAGCACCACTATGGTATGTGCTACTAAATCTATTCTGCCTTGGATTCAGTGCCTGAAATCACACACACACACACACACACACACACACACACTCACTCACTCAGAGGTAGATTTGGTATAAGGGCTCAGGTCCTATTCCATTATTTATGAAGTAAGCCAAAGCTGCTAAAAAGTCATTCAATTTGGTAAAATCTGACAAACATTTCAAAAAATGAAGTTTTGCATACTAGAGAAATTAAAAGGTCATTATGTTACATTCAAATGCTAACATTTTGCTCTCAGTCTAACACTAATCATGCTAAAAGAGTAAGATAAAAGGAAAAACACTAACAGTAAAATCTTACCACTATATCCAATTACAAAGAAGAGGAAATCAAAACAAGAAATTATTTTAGGCATATTAAAAAGAATATAAAGCAGTTAACAGTTAAACAAAGAGATGCCATTGTAATGGCACTATTTGAACAGATACAAACAAATACATCTGATGAGGGAAAAGTAATGATTCTGACTCCACAGATTATGTAGCATAAAAATACAAGCTGCTTTATATAATCAGCTCCACAAGAAATCATCATGAATTAAGATATCATGTATTTCTAGGACTTTCATAGCCAAGTACCACAAACTGGGAGGAATATACACCATAAAAGTATTTCTGGAGTCATAAAGACTAAAGCTGTATAATAGCATTGCCAACATGAAGGTTTTATTCTGACAGTCTCTCTTAGTATATTGATGGATGTCTTCTTCTAATCATTATATATATATATATGGAGAGAAATATCCTATAGTCAGCTATGCTATAAGACTTATTATAAAAATTATAAATAGAGAAAATGAAAATAAACATTTCTTAAGTTTTAAACTGCATGTCAATCTAAGTAGCACAAAGAAATCTCAACCTATATTAGTCCATCTCAGCTAGGATATAAATAGTCTTTCTATCCACAGTACCCATGGAGTATATGTTGCTTGCCTATTAGTGCCTCAGTAGCCATCGTAGTTATGAGATCAGTTGTTAAGATGTCTCTGTTTTAGTAAAAATGAACACTATGCAACAGCCTAACACTGCATTATTTATATCATTCACTTTGCTTCTTCACATCACTTAGAAATTCTAGAAACGTATACTGTTAAATAAAAAGAAGAGTAGCTATAATAAGATATTTTGAGAAAATGAGAGACAGAGACAACATTCATGTCTTCTATTACACTATTCATATGTCTCTTATTTTGTCATTATTACTCTTTTTAACATGCCATATTTAAAAATTCAACATTTTCATAAAGTATATATGTACAGGAACAAATATCACACGTAGGTCTTCAATATTAGCTACATTCACTGGAATTCTGCAACTTCTAGATATAACTAGGTATTGTCAAGTCTCTGCCTTGTGGGATAGCTGGTAACTACTGAACCTTTTGAAAATCGTTCTACGTCAACAAGGCGTACTATTAGATAACTGCAACCTCAGCATCAGGAGTTGACACCAAAGCATCACCAATAATTTAATGCCAAACTGGGCTATAGACATAGATCTTATGTCATAACAAAACAATAACAGCAACAACAACATCAACAACAGCATAAACAACAAAAACAAGCAGGCATTTTCTCCAAATGTAATCATATTTTTAATTCTTAAGAGTTTGGACTTCAGTATAAATTTTGTAGAAACAAGTCAGCCTAAGATGATGTGAGCGAGTAGAGAAAGGGAGCAGATATCCTTCATATTCCTCCTACTTCTTACTTTTAAATTGAGTTATATTCATACATTACAAAAATTCACCCATTATACAGTATTATATCAGGAGATTTTTTTATGTTGCTGTAGTTGATTCTCTATTCTTCCTGGTGGCAGCAGTGCAAGTTCCTTACTACCATCACAAATTCTTTGAATTCTCAAATGAAAGGCACACACACACACACACACACACACACACACACATGCACACATGGTCTTATATTTATTTATTTATTTTTCTTTTTTTTAATTGGATGTTTTATTTACATTTCCTATGTTGTCCCCTTACCCCATACCCCACCCACCCCGGAACCCCCAATCCCCTCACCCCTCCTCCTTCTTCTCTGTGGATGTAACCCCTACCTACCCCCCTTCCCACCTCCCCACCCTCAAAATTCCCACCCCCTGGGGCATCTAGCCTTCATGAGGTCAAGGATCTCTTCTTCCACCTATGCCCAGCAGGGCCCTCCACTCTTACAAATTCAGCTGAAGCCCTGGATCCCTCCCTAAGTGCTCCCATGCTGGTGGTTTAGACCCTGGGAGCTGTGGTTGATTGATATTGTTGCTCTCCTCATGGGGCCACAAACCCTTTCAGCTCCAATGGTCTTCACTCTAACTCCTCCATTGGGAACCCCATGATCAGTTCAAGGTCTGGTTGTGAGCATCTGCCTCTGAATATGTCAGACTCTTGAAGACCTCTGAGGAGACATCCATATCAGGCTCCTATCAGCATGCACTTCCTGACTTCCACATCAGCATCTACCTTTGGTGACTGCACATAGGATGGATACTCAGGTGGAATGGTCGTCAGATGGCCCCTCCTTCAGTTTCTGTCCCTCACTTTGTCTCCATATTTGCTCCCTTGAGTATTTTGTTGCCATATTTTGTTAGTCATACATTACAAAAATTCACCCATTATACAGTATTATATCAGGAGATATTTTTTATGTTGCTGTAGTTGATTCTCTATTCTTCCTGGTGGCAGCAGTGCAAGTTCCTTACTACCATCACAAATTCTTTGAATTCTCAAATGAAAGGGACACACACACACACACACACACACACTCACATGGTCTTATATTTAATTTGCCTTAGTCAGTTCAATGGCTGGGCCATTCCCAGACTTCCACTTTGCTAATGCCTCCCCTGAAATACTTTTGAGTTAGTAGTTAGTAAAATCTATATTCCATCTTTGCTACCCTAGACCCAATTTGGGGAGGAGGTGCTGGGGCTGCTTCTCACCCCTGGCCCTTACATGATTAGTATGCCTCATTTCCTGCAGTTCTCAAACCGGATCTTATTCTATTCGTGGTATAGTGATTCTTCTCTTTCCTTGGTCCCCTTGCCCGTGAATCCTAAAGTCCCACCTCTGTCTCTGGCCCAACCATGGGCTATTGGCTGCCAGCAACTTTATTTACCAGCTGGGTATAGGAATGCTATGTGTCTCACTTGTGAGATTCTCATGTAATTCTGGAAACCCATAATGCAAGCATTAACACGAAATCCACAGTATGTTTAAGATGAAATCTGTGAATATTTGTTCTAAAAGGGATCTTATGTTTCTTTTGTACCTTTCATTTTATTCCAGTCATTTTGAATACTACTTAAAGCTTTCTCTCAGCACTCTTTATTTATGTCTGACATTATTAAAAAGTGATAAAAATAGATAATTGAAAAATCTTAATTCTCTGATTCTTGAATCAATATTGTCTCTGAAGTACCTCAAAGAGCTTTCATTGGCAAGACAGTTTTCTTCAAGGGGTTGGCCACTGAGGCTTTGACCATATGGACAATCCAAATTAGACCTCCTTCTTCTTCTTCTTCTTCTTCTTCTTCTTCTTCTTCTTCTTCTTCTTCTTCTTCTTCTTCTTC
>NW_021604576.1:3956244-3966109 GCF_004785775.1 Grammomys surdaster | reverse complement strand
TCTTCTTCTTCTTCTTCTTCTTCTTCTTCTTCTTCTTCTTCTTCTTCCTCATCTCCTCCTCCTCCTCCTCCTGCTCCTCCTCCTTATTCTTTATTTTCTGAGGGTAAATATCATGGCACCTGACCAGGGAGGACTAGGACATGACTGTGATCTGGGTTTATGATCCAAAACTCCAAAGTAATCAATAAAAATATTAGGTTTTAAAGAAGAAAAAAAGAAAATCTTATGCCCCATTGCAATAAGACCTAATATGTTCCTAGGCTAGGTATCAAACATAGGGTGCTATTACCTAAATCTTCAAGTTTAATGGAATGGTCATAAGGTAGCAAAAAGAATTAGGATTTCAATATCTGAGCTATTTCAACTTCACAGCAGAAAGTTACTTGGAAAGAAATCATTTTTCTTTCCTTTTCTATAAACTTTGCTTTCATTTTCTGATATGTATAGCAGAAAAGAAATGTATGTTCAAACTTGAAAATTTTTTTAATTTTGATCTATGACACCTAACAGACTTCAGAAAATGATGAACAAAATTTAACTCTGGTAAAGGTTAAATGGTGATGTGTCTATTTAGGTATTGTCTTTTTACATTTGAGTTTGTTTTATTTAATTTCATGCATGACTACTGTATTTATACAATTAGCCTCTGTCCTTTCTCCTTAAATTCTTCCCATTTTCCTTCCCTCTTGTCAAATTCATGACATCTTCTTTAATTATACACACATATGAACAAACACACATGTGCACATATACATGTAGGCAGACATGTATGCATAATACATACATACATACATACATACATACATACATGTATATGAATGCAACCTATTATGTCCACTTAGTGTTGTTCTGTGTATATCTGGTTAGGGCTGATGACTTCCATAACCTATGAGGCTTATTCCTAAAGAAGTCTGGTCCTTTCTCAGCAATCAGTAATGTCCTGTGGCTCCGCATCTAGAAACGGGGTCTTGTAACATGTTCTTCTATTCAGATTAGAATGGCACGTAGTCACTGTGATATTCTTTTCTAGGCAGGCATATGTTGAAATTTTATGAGTACAGATTCTTTATTATACAGAGAAGACACTGTATGGCAGTACACATCTTAGTCCTTTAGTTCTTATAATCTTTCTGGACTCACATTTGCGATGTTACCTGAGCCATAAATACAGGGATTGCAGTGTCTCCATATACTCCAAAAAGAAACTTTTTTTGACAAGGGTGAGAGATACACTCATCTGTGTGCTCAAGGATTATCATTTAGAATGCACTTAGATACTAGTTTAGGAAAGTGGCTGTAGTAGGTTTTCGTCTAATGCTGTGTCCTCAATGCCACAGGCAGTTGACTGGGTTTGTAGTATCAGGCTTTGACTTCTTCCTATTGAGTAGACAATGAAAATGTGGTGCATACATAAAATGAACTTCTTTTCAACTATAAAGAAGTAAAATTTACAAGAAAATGGCCAGCATTAGAAAGTTTTCACTCCATACCAGAAAGACCAAAGTCAGATGTCACATGTATCATCAATTGTCCATCCCAGCTCTGGATCCTTAGATGTGAGTATATAACCGGGGGTGGGGGGACAGAAAAATCAGGAAATTAAAGAGATCATGAGGAGAGGAAAAAAGTCATTCACCTAGCAATGTAATAGAACACAGATGCTTTGAAGGGAGAAAGGGAAAAATGGGGAGGGGGCAAACTTTTACTAAGAAAGGGGAGAGAGGGTAAACTAGAAATGGAGAAGGGATTAAACTAACAAACTACATTTAAAACATTATTTTATATTCATAAACTATGGTGTGTGTGTGTGTGTGATTGTGTGATGTTATACTACTTGTAGTGATAATGTTCTCCCTACAGGCAGACTATCTAACAAAATCTTGAGGACCAAGTATGAGAAAACTTTTATTAAGTTGTTATTCAGGCCGGGCCATGGTGGCACACGCCTTTAATCCCAGCACTTGGGAGGCAGAGACAGGTGGATTTCTGAGTTCGAGGCCAGCCTGGTCTACAGAGTGAGTTCCAGGACAGCCAGGGCTATACAGAGAAACCCTGTCTTGAAAAAATCAAAAAAAAAAAGTTGTTATTCAGAAGAATCCAAGACACTCTCCAAACAACACAGCTATTGCCATTGTCCTTGGTTGCTTCCCAGAAACTGAATGTAGCAAAACACACACCTCAGACACAGAACTTGGAGAAAATGAGCTGGAGATGACATGGAAGCTTCTTTCCTGAGAAAGGGCCCTCATGGTATCTGAAGATGCTATGCCAGCTGTCAAGGGAGAAGGGCAATCAATGGTTGTTGAATTTTTGCATGCTTATCAAGTTTCAAAATGATGAGTCTTATTTCTTGTCCTATTCACCAGATGATGTAATTAGCTTTGGGATTCAAATTTGGGCAAGTTTAGCTTTCAATTCAGCCACCAGACACTCAGATGAAGGCAGGATGGAAAAAGCAGAGATTTTAAAAAGGGCAGCTTTTCTGGAGAGGCTTGCATTGACCATGAATGAAAATGAATCTGGACTTAAATGCTGCTGACTTTACAATGATTCATTATCTTCCCAATTGAAACATCATCTTTTTAAAGTATTGCTTTCCCCTTTTTACATGCATGATATGTACTCACTAATAAGTGCATATTAACCAATAAAAACGTACAGAATACCAACGATACAATCCACAGAACTCAAAAAGGTCAACAAGCTGAGAGGCCCAAGTGAGGATGGCTCAGTACAGCTTGAAAAAGAGAAGAAATCAATCACAAGTGGGAAGGGAGGGAGGGACCAGGGAAAGAAAGTGGAGGTGGGTTGGGGGAAGAGAAGAACCTGATCTGATATTGGGTGAGGGAAAATGACTGAAGTCCGGAGGGCCAACAGAAAGAATAGAAACAGGCAACCTCAACCTCCGGAAGTTGAGGTTGGGGGGACCCTTCGGAATGCACCAGAGACCTGGAAGGTGAGAGACTCTCAGGACTAAAAGGTAAGGACCTTAGATGAAATGCCCTACAGTAGGGAGAGGGAACTTAAAGAGCCCACCTCCAGGAGGAAGACAGGGCATCAAATGAGGGAGTGGGTTGCCATCCCACAGTCAAAATTCTGACCCATAGTTGTTTCTGCCTGAAAGAACTGCAGGGATGGAAATGGAGAGAACCCTGAGAAAAAGAAGGTTCAGCGGCAGGCCCAAAGTGGGATCCAGCTCACAGGGAGGTCCCAAGGCCTGACACTATTATGGAGGCTATGGAGTGCTCACAAAAAGGGACCTATCATGACTGCCCTTCAAAAGACCCAACAAGCAGCTGAAAGAGTCAGATGCAGACATTTCCACCCAACCAATGAACATGAGTTGCTGACCCCTGTGGTTGAATTATGGAAAAGCTAGAAGAAGCTGAGGAGGAGGGCAACCCTCTAGGAGGACCAACAGTCTCAATTAACCTGAACGCCAGATATCTCTCAAACACTGGGCCACCAACCAGGCAACATACACCAGCTGATATGAAGCCCCAACATATATACAACAGAGGACTGCGAGGTCTGGGTTTAGTCAGAGAAGATGTACCTAACCTTCAAGAGACTGGAGGACCCAGAGACTTTAGAGATCTGGTAGGGTGGAGGATAGGAGATGGGGACATCCTCATTCAGGCAAGGGGGCGGGGAGAATATATGGGATGTGGAACAGTTGGATGGTAGACCAGCAGGGGAATAAAATTTGGAATTTAAAGTTAATTAATTAATTAATTAAAAAATATTGCTTCCCTTTTTTTCCCTTTAATTGCTTTGTCAGTTCCTCTTGATGACAAGCTTTGGTTTCTTTGTAATAAAGAAATTAATGTATACAATCTTCAGTAGGAAGTCAGGTAGTCTATACCAACATATGGGAAGAAAAAGGAGCCCTACATTTATAGAAGATAACTACTCAGTCTATATGAGGGTAATCTACGATCACTCAACTAGAAAATGTATACTTATATGTACACAACTATAGAAGTTGTCTAGTTTTACAAATAAAAGGTAAACTTTACTTTACTACTTTGTTTTATGACCACATTATTTCTGTATCATATACTATCTGAAATAAAATTTCCACAATGTTATGTTGTTGCTCTTACTAGAAAATAAGTAATCTAATTTATAACTATTTAGAATTAAAATATATTACTGTGATCAAATAAAAGTGCCTTTTTTAACACTGGAAACAAGCTATCCCATAGCAGTATGCCTATTATTACATCTTTGTGTTCTTCTGCAGCCTGCTGGTGCCCACCCACATGAGAGGAAAGACACGCTATGTCACTGCTCTTTTCCTTGATGACCCCATCAAAGACACATAGATTAACTCCTTAGGAATCTTTCAAGGAGGGAAGAAGGGAAGGTAGGAAGGAACGAAGGGGGAGGGAGGGGGGGAGGCCAGTGGGAAGGGGAAGAGAGAGGGGGAGGGGTCGGGATGGAGGGAGAGAGGGAAAGAAGGAAGGCAGGCTAGCCAGATGGTACAGATAGCTTGGTTATTTTCAAACTTCCTGGCCTAGTCTATTTTTAAATATATCAGAAGTTTAAACAACCTATAAAGCATATTTTGTACTTCATAAATAATTCTTATATTAGTGGTCTATCACATCAAAGAAGCGATGACTCCTGATTGATAGGCAAGTTTTCTCCATCTTTTAAATATTAACTTTCTTTGGTTTCATATCAAGTAGTTTCACTAATGTAATAATTCCCTAGTGTGCCTGTCTAGAATATTACAATGAACCAGTCCTTTGTCCCCAACTGCCTAGTCATATCAAATTTCTCCAGGGTGCTTGCTTCATTTTCAAGTTAGAGCAAAGGTTTTCTGTATAGGACCCCAGTAGAGATGCAGGCATTTCTTTTGATCTTGCAAGCTATGACTATGGGGTGAGCACATTGGAAAATAGAAGATCATGAGTCAGAGACAATTTCTTCCCAAGGGCTGGATGAGTCAGGATCTCCAAATTATCTCCTTGATGCTCTGTCACCTCACAAAAAGAACAAAAATAAACAACACCTGCCCAAGAAGCCCAAATTCTGAGATGTCTCTCTCATTTGTACATTTGGGCTTTAGAATTAGATATTTTCCATGATTTTTCTTCTTTGAGAAAATTATTCTGTATTAATTTCTTTTTATTCTTCTCTCATTTGGTACATCCTGTCACATACTCCCTCTTTCCACTTCTTTTAGCATTTCCTCCCTGTCTCTTTCAGATCCACTATTCCTCCAGTTCCCTCCAGAAATAAGCCCTGCATAACAAGATACAAGACTAGGCACAAGCTCTCATATTGAGGCTGGATGAGGCAACCAAGTAGGAGAAAAAGGTCCCAACAGCAGAAAAAAAGAGTCAAAAACAAACCCACTCCCACCATTAGGAGTCCCTCAAGAACACCAAGCTAAACAACCTTAACATATATACAAAGGTCCTAGCACAGACCCATGTCCGCTCAGTCTTTATGATTCCCTGTGATCCCTGCTTAGTTGATTCTACCTGCTCTGTTCCTCTACTCCTCTGTCCCCTATACACCTTCCTTCCCTTCTTCCAGAGGAGCTTCTGAGTTCTGCCTAATGTTTCACCATGAGTCTTTGCAGTCTGCTCCTTTGAGAATTTCTTATCTTTTCATGGCCTCATTGTCTCCATCTGAAAAGAACCTTAGACTCTTGTTATGAGAATTAAGTGCAATGATAATTGGAGTGTCTTTAACAAGAACTCTAAAAAGGAAGAAGCTGCTTTGGTTTTCTTTATTTGTTTTGTTCTGAATTATATTGTTATTTTGTCTTTTTTGCATAATTTGTATATATAACCAACTGCCACGGCAAAACTTGTTTTCTGGGAAATCCTTAAGAGTATGTTGAATAGATATTTGGTAAAAATGCCACAAACGTCTTTTCAGGTTATGGAAAAATACTTAAAAGTAGAAGCATGAGCCTCAAGATAAATAAAGAAGGTTTACAAATTCCTATCAGCCTGGGTTGCAGGACAGCATTACACTCTATAGTTCCCACAGTCTTGGCTCTAGCGTTTCACCATATCCCTTATAGATGAATTGATGCTATTATAGTAATGCATAACTGAAAGCTTGCTTGCTATTTATTGCTATGCTTACCAGTGATGTACAACCTGAGTAATCAGTGGCCAGTTAACAACTTGTGTTAATCCTGTCAACCTTTGCAACTATCAAGCAGTTACTTACAAGCCCCTTCCATGTCTGTCAGTGAATCTGTCTGTCTGTCTCTAAAACTAGATGCTATCACATACTACATTGGAACATCAAATCTGGGCAACTGTGGTTTGTTTTTTTTCTCCACAGGGATGCATCTCCTTTGTAGCTTAAATAAGCTCCTTAGTCTCATACTGCAGGTGTTCAACTTGTTTTTTTGAAGGTAGCTGAGACAAGTACTGTAAGTGAAAAGGAAGAATAAAATAATGGAAGAAATAACATCAGAATTTGCGTGTGGACCAAAAATCTTGGTGTAATTTGCCATGTCAAATGGAAAGAGTGTTAATTCATGAAAAAAAAAGAAAAAAGAAAAACCCTAGTAGTTCATGTTCATTTGTCAAATTATGCATTGAATTTTATTGTTTTGTTTTGGGGGTTTTTCTGTTTTTGGGTCTTTTGTTAAGTTTTAATGGTTGGTTGGTTGTATTTTGTTGTTGTTTGTTTGTTTGTTTTGATCAGTAGTATTTGGTTTTACCCTAGATCGCTGGGTTACCTAGATTCTTGGTTCTTGATCACCCACGAAGTATCAGGTATGAATTCGGATCTCCCTGGGAGGGCAAGATAAAATAGATTTTATGAATGAACTGGATGAGGGGAGACAAGAATTGGAGGATCAGGTGCAAAAGGTAAAGAGAAATGAGGTTGGGGAGAGAAGAAAAGGAGCAACAGCTAGGATCAAATAACATTTGAAAAGCAGTAAGGATATCTAGTGCATATTATATATGAAAGCAATCTTAATGAAGATTACAAACAATTAGTAGATAGAAATTCTCTCTCCCTTTTCTTGTCACCAAATGAAGCATCCAGTGTCATGACTGACTTTCTTCCAACTGAGTTATTGCTGAAATTATCTTATGGCAATCACCAAAATCCAAGTTGTTGCCAAGACAACGAATAGCTCTCTATAAACTAACAGCAAGAACCCATTATTGAAGACAATACCACACAACTCTTTGAACATGAAGATGTTGAGGTGATGCCTACATAGAAACTTCACCCCCATTTTTAATGTCTGTGACATGTAAAGGTTCTCTGATGGCTTCTACAGGAGAAAAGTAAACAACAGTCCAGTCACAATCTGCCTGCAAACTACAGGTATAAACTTCCTTCTTAGACATTCCTTAGCTGTGTCACGAAAGCTCTGATTAGTTGTCCATCATTTTTAATTGATTCTATGAAGTTTTCAATTTCTTCCTTTTTTAGTGTTCATAATTCCATTAAAATGCACTGATTGATCTCCAAATATTGAGTAATTCCATAGTTTCTCTTCCTATTTGCTCTCAGTTTTATTTTATCATGACCTAGTAATATAATACAAAAAATTATTTCAGTTTCCTTTGCATTTTTAGAGTTGTTATTTAACTCAGAATATAGTCTATTTTAGGGTCAGGAGTTTCCCCCATCAAATGGATTCTCAAAGGGGCATCAATGAAACTGATCCTCAATTGTCCATGGTAATGTACTTATGAGTATAACTTTTATTCAGTTTCTTATTGCAATGACATGTATAAAGCATTGTTGAAAGGATATTCAGTGCATAATTCTTGGTTCCCAATGTACCAATGTTCAGAAGTGGGGTTTTCAGAAAGTGATTTGGTACTGAGTTTAGCTGCTTTTCTTTGTACTTTGACCAAATGCATGACAAGAAACAATTTAAAAGAGCCAGAATTTACTCTTGTTTACATTTCAAAAGGATTATCCCATTGTGATGAGAAACACATGGTAGAAGATAGCGAAGGGACTGGAAAGATGGCTCAGCCTTTAAAGGCTAGGCTTACAACCAAAAATATAAGAAGATAGAGAGGCATAGTGCTGGGAGCAAGAGCCTAGCTGGTCACATTTCATCCTTAGTCATAAAGCAGAATATGAATGTGCTCAGCTACCTTTCACATTTTTATATGATCTAGGATCCTAGCCCATGAAATACTGCAAACTATATTTCACACCTCAATTAACCTAGTCAAGAAAGTTCCTCACATATATGCCCAGAAATCAGTCTCCAAGGTGATTCTAGATCCTGTGTAATTAGCAGTCAAACCATCATAGATGATGAAAGCTCTTATTTTATCAGTGAATTATACTACTGATGGATTTATGGTTTAAAGGCATTGTCAGAAGATGATAGAAATAATAGGAACTAGGACCTAATTGGAAGAAGTCATTGAGGATGTACTTTTGAAAGAAGCATTTTGTCCTGTGCTCCTTTCTATTGTTCTCTTTGCTTCTTGGATGCCATGTAGTGAGTAACTTCTTCCTCCACTACATCATTTGGTTATGATATTCTGAGCCAACAGAGTCCTCAAATCAGTGGGACTATCCAGCATGCCATCATACAAAATAAAGCCTGCCTGCCTTCCTTCCTTGTTACTTACTTGTAACTGGCCCAGATGTGAGATGTCTGACTAGAGAATCTTGTCACCCTTTTGCATTCCTCCATGTAAGCTTCCTGTTACTATTTACCAGAAAAAGTACTTGGATCCAAATCTGTTTCTAGGCTTGTTTTTTAAAGAATACAAACTTCAAAATCACACTCGTTTCATTAAATACATGTTTCTTTGAAGGTTACATTTGAATGTCACTTTTTTGGAGAAGCTTTCCCTGGTCTACTCTCTTCCCAATCTGTGCTTCCAAATTTCATGCATAATGCTCACTTACTAGAGTAATTTCCATGAATGTCTGTGTTATCTTGCAAAACATGAGTTCCTTGAACTCAACAGCAGTATTTTCCACCTCTTCACTACTACCCCAAAACAGAAAGCCACTCTATTACTTTTGATGAAGGCACAATTGAGAATTCTTTATCATATAGCAACAAAAGCCTAAAAAGTAGAATGAAGCGGCAAGACCCATTATATCAAATGTCTAGAGTGAAGAGATAGATATGCTGGCTTATGAGCATACAAAGTTCAAATTATGTCAGCAAAATTCACTTTTGATCATCAATTTCTCCTCTTTAGCTCCTTGAATTTGGTTCCACTCTCCCTGTAAATTCGAAATGACTGCAGCAGGAATAGTCCCTAATCCTCCAAGGTACCTGAGCAAGAAAAAAAGATAAGGAGCTTTTATCACAACACAGTGAAAAAGTCATTGATTGCTTCTCATTAAGTATTTAGGAGCCGCATAACTGCACATAAAACAATCACCAACAGCATGGGAATGCTAATTAGCTGACATCTGGATCATTTGCTTTACCCTTAACCTGGCATAAAAGTCCATCCACAGCCATGGCTTGAGAGGATTTCCTGCTAAAAATACTAAGACAAAATTGTGTTACAAGCAAACAAAAATTACTATATTACAATGAATAAACAATAATAAATGGTGATCTACTGTGAAACTACAGTATTTTCTGTGAGTTTTGCAAAAAATATTATATATAAATTCATATTTGTATCACATTTTATAAAAATATATATGAATAGAATAAAGAAATTTGACCCATTTTTCATATTTCCCCATTTTTATTAGTTGTTTGATAGTTTCATATATGTTTTGATCTTCTTTACCACCTCCCACAATTTCTAACAGATCCTCTTTCTTACATACCCAGGTTTATGTATATAAATATATGTGTGTGTGTGTGTGTGTGTGTGTGTGTGTGTCTGTGTGTCTGTGTGTGTGTGTGTGTGTGTGTGTATTT
>NW_021604576.1:3923441-3956144 GCF_004785775.1 Grammomys surdaster | reverse complement strand
TTTTTTTTTTTTTCAAAGCAGTGTTTTATTCTGTAAGAGCATTAAAAATTCAAAGCAACACTTTTCACATGGTCTTGTATCCTCATATTGCACATCAGTGGCTTCATTGTTAATATAAACTAGAATGGTTTTCGTTGATCACAAACTTGTCCCAAGACTATTTGTCCTCTTTTTCGTGTAAGTATGGAGCTCATTGTATTTCTTACTGTACGGCCTTTACTAAATATTATGAGTAATGGACACATTCTAGTCTTGACTATATTGCTCTACCAAACCAACTAAAACCATCTGTTAAATCTTTCTTTATAAGATCAAATCAGGAATTCAATAAAGGCATTAATTCACCTAAACAGCATTAATTCATGAAAGTTCATTTTTTTTTTTTTTTGGTTTTCTTTTTTTTTTTTTATTGGATGATTTATTTACATTTCCTATGTTGTCCCCTTACCCCATCCCCCACCACCCCCTCGGAACCCCCAATCCCCTCGCCCCTCCTCCTTCTTCTCTGTGGATGTAACCTCTATCTACACCCCCCCACTCCCACCTCCCCACCCTCAAAATTCCCACCCCCTTGGGCATCCAGCCTTCATGAGGTCAAGGTTCTCTTCTTCCACCTATGCCCAGCAGGGCCCTCCACTTTTACATATTCAGCTGAAGCCCTGGATCCCCCCCTAAGTGCTCCCAGGCTGGTGGTTTAGACCCTGGGAGCTGTGGTTGGTTGGTATTGTTGCTCTCCTCATGGTGCCACAAACCCTTTCAGCTCCTTCAGTCTTCACTCTAACTCCTCTATTGAGAACCCCATGATCAGTTCAATGGCTAGTTGTGAGCATCTGCCTCTGAATATGTCTGACTCTTGAAGGCCTCTGAGGAGATATCCATATCAGGCTCTTATCAGCATGCACTTCCTGTCTTCCACATCAGCATCTACCTTTGGTGATTGCACATGGGATAGATACTCAGGTGGAGTGGTCTTGAGACGGCCCCTCCTTCAGTTTCTGTCCCTCACTTTGTCTCCATATTGAAAATTCTTTCCTATCCCTCTCCCCTCTCTTTTTCCCTCTATTTCCTCCTCCTCCTCCCTCTCCGCCTCTCCCTGACCCTTGCCTTCCCCCTCCCCCTCTCCCAGTAGCTCAATAGAATAGTAGCTCAGTAGAATCAATAGCTCACAGGCTAAGGGTAGAATTTCATCCCTCTCTATGCTGGGACTTGAACTGGCTTGAACTTGCACCCTATTGCATATGTTGTCACAACTGGTATAAGTTCATATATGCAACTGCTCAACTATGCCCAAAAGATAATGTTTCATTGCAGACTCCTAATACACTGAGACTTTGAAGAAGGTTTGAAATAAATCTTCCATTTACTACTAAACAGTCCACAATCTCTTATCATCTGTACTTTGTCCTGTTGTGGGTCTCTGTATAATTGTCAAGTTTACCCAGCTGTAAACCTTGAGAGCTACATTAATGAGCGGCCCAGAAAGACATGCCCATTGATACAATACTGACACTAACATCATGGGAGGAGTAATCAACCAATCTATCGTTGTCTTTAAGTGCCGCTCCACAAAATGTAACTCTTATCTCTTGACATTGTTGGCTGTGGCTAGGTCATAGGGACTAGAGGAAAGCCCACTATTGTTATTATTATTATGATGATGGTGTTAAATTGTCATAGTATTAAACTAACCTTTAATAAACAATGTGTTGTTAAACCTACATATTAATTCATCTCTCAACACTTATCAGAGAAATTATTTGCAATGATATTGCAATAAATAAAATTCCAATAAATAACTACATAGAAACCAACTATTTCTCCTATCTGGATTGAAGAAATTATTGCTTCTTAACTGAGGCTCAGTGATTTTTTTGCTTTTTAAAATATGGACAGTTATTTTAATAAAACTTGTCAAATATTTGGAGTGATAGCAAGATATTTAAATTTATTTCTAGGAAAATAAAATGTGCAGCCTCTAGGGAATAGATCTCCACCATTAACTAGAATGCTCATTGACATCAACTATGGAGACAGTTGATGTTATGAGAATGAGTGTTAATAGGTCCTGAAAGAACTGAGAATACATTGATGCCTACAACAAATATAAAAGAATGAAATGTGCAAATGTGTTCATAAAAATCTAGGACTTCCTCTGTGCTATACATTTCAATGAGCTAGAAATACAGTTTTAAAATATCAGCATTATATTTATGTAAGAAATAGAATTTCTTTTAAGTTATATACCCTGATGTAATTTTCCAAATTAGGTGAAAAAATTCCCACTGAACTAAATTGCATTCAAGTTCATGAAATTCTTGTGATTATAAAAATTGTGATGTCAATTATAAATTTGAGTATGATTGTTAAAATGTGCTTATAAAAGTATCTTTCTCCCCAACAACCTATTCTTTCAAATAGAGGTCTAATCTATTTTAAGTAATACGTATGTTCTATAAATATATACATTTCAGAAACATATGCAAAATCTGTAGCAGCAAGGGCAATGAAAGAAAACTTGGGTAGTTATATGAGTTTTACTTATGTCTTCTTTTTTCACCCTGTAAGTGCTGCTAAGCCTTCCCACACATTCCTGGAGTGCAAAGCTGGGTCTGGCACTTTCAGACTCCATATGCATCTATGCAGCAAAATCAACAAGGATGAGACTTTACCATCTTCTGCACAAATTAAGAGTCTGACTTGCCAATATCACTGGGCAACCATCCAGGTCTCTTTAAAAGTTTCTTAAAAGTAGATGAGATTTGGAAGTGTTTTGGTTTTTGATTTTTTAGGTTTTTTTTTTTTTTGGTTTGCTTTGGTTTTTATTTTGTTTTATTTTTTTATCCCAACATTGAAAGGAAAGACACAAGTTTGAACTAATTTGACTACTTAACAGCTTAAATTCAAAGTACTGAAGTATTTGTAGATATATGGAGGGAAGAAAACAAATGACTTTTGACTTAAATGACAAAATATTTACAAAGATCATAACCAAAAAGTTGTCCAAAATACAGCCCAAGAAGCACATGTGTTCCAGAAAAGCTATATATATGGTCTAAGTTTCCATAAACTTAGCTAAAATATAATGGAATCTTTTACATTTTTATGACTCAAATGTGAAGCCATCTTTTGTGAACTTTGTGGATGAGAATGTTATGAAACAATGTCAAAATTTGAGGATGCCACAGACACCCCTGGTTTCCCTGTCTCTCTCCCCATGTCATGCCACTTGAGCCTTAAGAATGTGTTCAAACTTTATCATTCATACATGCATGAAATAAAGAAGCTTATTTGTCTTTGAAATAAAGCAGCTCAGGCTGCACAAATATGAGTCTTAATATGTCATGTGACACCTGATTCATGATGGAAAAATAAAGTTACGTGATAGCTCAGTCACTCACATCAGAGTTATGTTTTTTGGGAATCCAACAGTAGATCTGAACAACTTTTCTTATATGAACAAGATATCTTACCTAGTCCAAAATCTTAAATATGTGAACTGTGATTTACTTGTGATGATTGAACAAGTTGAGTCACTTCTGTCAAGTCTGGTGACCTAAGTTCAAACCACAGACAAAGTCGTATGGTGGAAGAGAACTGATTCTCCCAAGTTCTCCTCTGACATTTACACAGCACTGTGCCATGTAGAAACCCACACACAAAGCAGATAAATGCATGTAAAACTCTGAAGTATAAAGAATCCTTTACTCCCATGGAATCTCAGGACAAATGGCTTGTGTTAGATGGGCTTCTCCAAAGCTGTAACAACCATATGTCATAAGCCATTTAAAGGAGTAGGTGTTGACTGTGATCATGGATTAGGAAATCTCCATTAATGATAACTGAGCTCAGTTGTTTCTAAACTCTGGTGAGAGAAAAAGAGCATAATGAAGAGAATGTGACAGGGCATAGCTGCCCACTCTGGGGCATCCCAGATACAGAACAAATAGACAAACAGACCAAGGGCAAGATATCCTCCAAAGTATAACTCCAGTGACCTACTTTATCCAGGCTACATTTCTTTATCAGCTCCTTATATTGCCATAAAATGGTGAATCTGTTAATGATTAATCACCTTAGTGGGGTCTCCATAGACTGACAACCAAGTCTTTATCATTGGAGCCTTTAGGAAGACTCTTCATATCTAAATCAGAACAGAATTTAAACTTGAATCTTCTAAATCTAAATCAAACTTTCAGCCTTTGAAGCCAGTATGATGGCATTCTTTGTAAACTAAAAACTCTAAGAGATGGTTTCCCTCCATAGCCAAAATAATCAGATAAGCAAATCTCCCATAGCCTCAAGTATATCTTGATAATTCACAGGCCGTGAGACACATAAAAAATTATCCAGACATACAATCTACAAAATCTTTGTAAAATGTATAGCTCCCTCATGCATAGTTTGCTACCATAAATATAATTACCATCTTAAACTTACTGCCTCTGTTTTCATGGTACAGTGATAATATATAACATATGCAACATATATATTATATATGCATATGAAATATACATATATATGTTACATCTGAGATATATATATATATATATATATATATATATATATATATATATATATGGAGAATTGAATATTCTGTGAATCACAGATAATCTTCCAACTGGATTATAGGGTATATTAAAATTATTACAGCTCTATGATAATGTGAAAAAGGCATTTACCTGCCTATGGCTAATATGAAAAGCTGACTAGTTTCGCTGATGTCTAGTAATGAAAAGTGAAAAGCCTTTGGAATTAACAGTTAAGGAAACTATCACACATTTTTATCTTTTCTAGTAAAAAAAAAAATACCACACACATCTGAATGAGCTGCTACAACTGTATTTAATATTCAATTACAGTATTCTTCAATATCTGTTTTCTTCTGAATAGTCAAGTAGAATGAAAATGTGTGAAAAAAATTGCCATTTCTACATTTTTCAGTTCTTGATAGTGTCACTAATCTTGGAACTCATGCAGGAAACAAAGCACTAGCTTTATGTGCTATCCTTTGTAGACAGAGATTGGTCTAGTTGTTACTTTACTTGGCCTTTCCTGCAACAGAAACTGCTAACACATATATCAAGGAATCAATATAGGTTTCTACTGAGCTTTTAGTATAACTATTTTTGGGTTTGGAAACCTAGTAGTTTTCTATGAGACAAACTAAACATTATTATAACACTGACCATCAAAAGTTCCTCTGTTCAATGTAGAATTATAGTGGGAATTTATGTTTCAGAATGAGTGTAACATAACACCTGATTAGTGTGGAGGTCCTCACTTTCATAGATTCACCATGTAAATGAACCTAGCTCTCCAGGTGAAAAGCCAGAGAAAGATATCCTAGACCTGATTTTGTCAAAGTAAATCCCTTTCTTAAAGGAATCCCCTTCATCCAAGGTGCCCTCAAAGTGTGAAATGTCACACAAATGGAAATTGATTTTCCATTTTGATTATGCTAGTCAAATTTCTGTTCACTGGACTGAGAATTTTTCCATTTCTGAAAATCAAATATTTTACACACTACCCATTTGTGTCAGCCCTGGGGACATTTTTTTTAATAATATATTTTTTTCAAATAGTAATTCATTCACACAGTGGTTGTAAACACAGAAAGGCAGGATGTGGGGAAGGGGATGACACTGGAGTGTGGGTGTTCAGGGGGAATACAGATATCTTTCAGAACCGGGTATCGGCTGGGTGAAGGTTCAGGGGACAGATCACTATGACTCTGCCTATGATTCACTTGTCCTTATCTAAGTTGGTATTGTCTGCCAAGGCTACCTATTTACAAGGTCTATGACTACTCAGGCTGGTAAATTTCCATGAAAGCTGCCTATTTACAGTAGCTTATAGTCATCTGTTTAAATGTTTTTCCACAGAGACCCAAGACTTGGTGTTAGTATACATGCATGACAGGCCTATTGCTGATTTTAGGCACCCTGGGGACATTATGGTCTACTAGATAGTGAGAGGGAAAAATTCTAATAATGATGTTTCAGATGTGTCTCTAGATCACAGACTTACCTGGAATGTCTCTGATGGCTATGTACTATCACTTTGTCTCCCCACTTTGGGATTTTAGCACCTCTATTTAACTCAATAACCAAGTTTTTACATATTTTCATTTACTCTTTGAAAACTTTCTCTGTCTGTCTGTCTGTCTGTCTGTCTCTCTCTCTCTCTCTCTTATGTAATATATATAATATATAAGATTAATTATAATTATTAATTATATATTAATTATATATATTATATATATATAATATGTTTATCATAGTTACCTACCACCACTTTCCTCCAACTACCTCAGATCTCCCAAACTTGTCTCCCCCTGATTTCATAGCTTGATCTTGGGTAGGCAGCCATAGCTACTATGAGCTGATACAGGAACACTATTTAATGAAAGGATATCCTACTGCCATCCTTGGCAAGCAGAGAAGAGCTCCCTGTGAGTATTAATATGCTTTGTAATCTACAGATTATTCAAACATTTATATGGGACAAAATGCAAGGTAAACAGGTTTTACAACCTAAATGTATTTTTTCATACTTCTATCATATGCCAAGAAAATTATAGTAGATTAATGTCAACCATCTAACAGGTTAATCTATTTATCAGACACTGTGAACATGCTGTAAATAGCATCTTAGCTCTCTGAGTCAATTTCAATGCAGTCAGCCTAACTCAACTTATATTTTTATTCTCTGGTCAACATCCATTCAATACATGTCCATGCTTACTTAGTCCACATGTTTTGGTGAATATAAAAGTAAATTATAAAATATAATTATAATTATTTAGGTGTGGCCTATATATAATTTATTCACATTATAAACTTTATTTGATACCCAAGACTATGCCACAACCTGAATCAGGACAGAGTTAACAGAGCCAAAGGAGACAGTGCATATGTAGAGTGTCTAGAATTCCTCCACAACTCAATCTCTCAGGCAAGGTGATTTGTGTGATTCATAGAGGAGAAAACTACAGTCTTCATGCCTGGGAGAAAAGGCTGTTCTTGATAGTACAGTGGCTCAACAAAAGAAAAGCTACCATATTTCTCTGATTGGTTTTAGCTGTTTCCATGACCCTATGCCTGTCAATCAACACACCATTCCTAATCTAGGAAACACTAAAAGGTTGTTTTGGGCTACACTCTGGCACTCTTCTTCTATACAGACATTGGGTTTGGTTTTAAGAAAATTTCCAGGAAATATGAGTTTCTCTTGGAGAGTATATAGACATTTTTCCAATCCATTACTCAGACCTTAATCTGGGAATTTAAGCCTTGAGCTCATTTTCGTTCTTTATATTTTCTAGTGCAACAAATTAACACTGTTCTATTCACTTTAATAAAAGAATTCTATGGCAGCTAGGACTTGTAGTAGTAAATTATAGATGATAGGAATCTATTTTGCTTCTGCAAACTCTTGTATGCCAGTAACCCTTTATTGTTGCTCATAATAACTTTAATGGTTTCATAAGATCAGTCAGCCTATTATATATTATCATGTTTTAGTGGTCTGTTTTTCTTGAACCAGGTCTCTTCTGAATAACTGAAACAATAAAGGTTTGGTGATAGTAACAGAACCTCTCTGAACACTGCACAATGAGATATGTACTGTGGAATAAGGCCTGTCATGAGTATTGGAGAAATTGTGCAACTAAACCAAAATGAGTAACCGGAGAATCAGAAGTATCTTTCTGAAGCACTGAATGGAGTGGGCAAATTGGAGTTTTTGACTTTTTGACACCAGTTGTACACAGATACTTGGATAAAAATTGAAACAAACGGTTGTGGTTGAGGGATTAAAATTATTTGTTAGCTGAGAGTCTCAGTTATTCAGAAATAACATTCTTGAGATCTCATTATCTATAAGGATTTATGGACACATCTGTAACTATCTTTCAACATGAGTGGCCAGAAAGATTCATTCTATAATAGCTCCACTCAGTTCTACCTTCCAAATCTCACAACATTCTATCTTTTAGTGAAGTTTTATATAAAGCCACAAGGGAAGAGGATCATGGAAAACATGCTTCCAGCTTACTCAACTTAACATATTATAAAAATGCCATGGCATGTTTTCTATATTTAAATTCCAATAAATTTAATCATGTGCTATTGTTTTTTAATCATAAACCTGCTGATTTTTAAATTGTGTGCCAACTCTGACTGAATGAGAATGGTATTGAATATATATATGGGCTCTAGGGACTGGGGATCATTGGAACAATATTTTTGAGAAACATGTCTAAAAAAGAGTCACTCTTTATTCCATCATTTTGGAAAGAATGAAGATTCTTTACTTCAACACTAGATAACTTTGCATACGGTTCTAACTCTTTAAGAATAAACTTTTTTTTCCTGGCCAAGCTTAGGGAATATGGTCATGGTTGGTTCTATGGGGACAACATTTTTTGACAGAGTAACTTGTTGCAGCCTCTAGTAAACCCTCATCTTCCACAGTAAAATGAAAACCGGTCTCCTTTGGAAAATGGGATTCGTTCAGCTTGTTCCCAATGCTGCAGGAGTAAGAAAATTAGATTATTGGAAGAAATTGTCATAAACCTACAAAAAACTTAATACTGGCACCTACCAGTTAATAAAGGCTTTAATACTTACCCAGTGCCACTCTAAAATAGTGTACTCTACTAGCATCACATGCCTATGAGAACAGAAAAGAACACCAGCAAGAGGTTTGCTGTGCACTTTTGTCTACCCTTGGCTTTTGACACAATTCCTTCAATTATATAACACAGATAGTGAAAGAACATACGGAAACTACTCAAGTGTTAAGTCTGTTCTACTTTGAAGGTGAACTATATAAATACAGACTATTCTCACACGTCAACTTGAGTTGCATCAGATTATTGTAAAGACAGCAATAGTTTAGATTCTTTCAGAGTTCAATTTGCATATATATTTTGATTTTTATATGTTTGCCATGAAACAGATTTGTGAAATTATAAACTTTTATATAATTCTTTTAGATATCAGTGAACTCAACTCTATCCTTCATAGAATTGAGGGAAAATACATTTTTGAAAGTTAAAATTAGGCTAAAGAGATGGCTCAGTTTGTAAAGTACCTGCTTTGCATGTATGAGGTTAGGTTCAGACTCTCCAAAATTACTAAAAAGCCAAACATGGTGGCACACATCTATAATTTCAACCCTCCTACAGTGAGACAAGAGGTAGAGACAGGACAATCCCTAGAAACTCAAGGCCAGACAGCTCAGTGTATGCAGCATTAAACATCATAGACTCTGTCTCAAACAATGTAAAAGTCAAGGGCTGATACTAAAGCTATCTCTGACCTCCAAACATATACTATGTGTACACAACTCACATTCACATGTACACAGACATATACAGACACACCAGACACACGCACATTAGATACCCATACCATATACACACAAGAATAATTTTTAAAAGGACACTAAATTGGCACCATTGTGTGTCATATAGGTTACATGTTACATGTGCTATCACTTTCAGTCTTTGCTCTTATAGTTTTCCTTTCCAGAAAGAAAAATCAGTCTCTTACTATTGGAACCTAGTAAATTCTTTACCTTAAAGACAGTGTTCATGCAGTATCCTTTCCTTTATCATTTCTAAACAATATAAAATTGCCAATTATTATATAATTTTTGACCTACAGATCTCAAGCACTTAATTTTTTATCTTTTAAAATTACTTTATTTTCCACATTAAGACTCCATTTTTAACATATGAAAGCTGCATATGAATTAGCACTATTTGCAAAGTATTTACTTTAATGAAGTAGCTTAGAAATTATGAATGCAAAGATTAATAAGATGTTTCAGTGAGTTAGATGCATTCTAAGTCTTTGGAAGAAGAAAATGTACTGGACTATATGATACAGTGGAGCTATGTGCACAGGAACATATGGAACATATGTGGTGATTATTTGATCCAAACTATAGCAAGGGTAATAGGACAAGAATTTTTTAAGAAAAGACTCAGCTCAAACTGAACTTTGAAAACTTGTAAAGAAATTGCCTAAATAGATTTAAAAAAAAACCTCACGAATCGTTTAATAAAGTTTTAAAAAATATGAGAAATAAAAGCTAAGTCTGAAGTTAACAGATATGCTAATAATTAATTATGGGTGGAGAATAGACCGAGAACAATAGTAAGAAATGAAGTTAGAGAAACCAATTGAGTCATAAGATGCCATCCGTAATACCTAAAACTCTACAACTTTTCATTAAACTTGACAGAGAAGTACAGACTAATTCAAATAACTACATTAAATATCAACAACAATAATAACAATAATCATGATAACAAAATCACCAAACACTGAATTGTATTCATATGCAAGGCATTCTGGCAAGTAAATTATTCATTTATTCCTCAGAACAAAGCTCCCAGTTATTATAATCTGAATTACCAATCAGGGAACTGAGGCTTGGGGAGATTAAACAACTTCCAAGGATTTAGCTAGTAGGAGTTAAAACTGGTTATAAATCCAAGATTATAACATCAGGAACCTCACATCTTCACTACATGCCCAGATTAATGTTTTTGAAAAAGTTCTTTGGCAGCAGTATGAAGAATTGCTTAAGAGGGCAAGGGAAAGATTTAATTTAGAATATTATTGCACAAATACAATGTTAAAAGCATGAGAACCCACATCTAGACAGAGAGAAAGAAACAGACCTAAGAAACTTGAAGAATTTCTAACCATGAAGACTTGGGAACTTGCCAGATATGAGTACTTAGAAAGAGAAAGTATGATTTGCTAGTGATGTCACCACAGGGTGTTTGAGATGGGAGACTTGGGAGATGATAAAATCCATTTGGAGGAATTGTGGTTCTAATAGAAATCACATCTGAAATTTGTTATGGAAAAAGATTTGACAGGTTTCAGAATGTAAGCTGTAGATATACCCAATGTACTATGAAACATTAACAAATGATTCAGGCAGTAAGAATTTATGAAGCAAATGAGACCATGAGATTATGATGTAAAGCTAGGAACATCAGTTCTGGGGTGTGTTTTGAATACTAAATGAATGTCTAACAACATAAACAGAGAAGGGAGTTACATACAATCATGAATATAACCAGAATAGTTCTCAGAGAAAAATGTGGAGATATAACTAATTAGTACCAGCCTGAAAGATAATGAAACAGAGAGTAACTATATAGTAACTTCATAGAAAAATCATAGCTTATTTTATATTATTTTTATACATGATTCTTACTATGGCTTATTTTTAAAAGCAATGCCTAGCTTTAAATAAGACATAAAAATTTAAACTTCCCAGAAAACTTAGTTAGGATAGGATCATTATGATAATATAACAGCATAAATACTTGGATATATTAAAATATAATAAGAGACACAGTGAGTTACAGAGAAGAGAAATGGAATCTTCCTGTTTTCAACCTGAGTGGATACGGAATAAAAAATGGAGAGAGACAGAAAGAGAAACAGGAGATATTAGGAAAAGTTGGGTTTGTATTGAACTTGGAAAGTACTTTTGTATGTTTATATTGTTGAAGAATAAAGTCACTTAAGAAAAGCTTGCCTGGATGCTGCCATGCTCTTGCCTTGATGATAATAGACTGAACCTCTGAACTTGTAAGCCAGTTCCAATTAAATGTTGTCCTTATCAGAGTTGCCTTGGTCATAGTGTCTGTTCACAGCAGTAAAACCCTAAGTCATACATATAAAAACATTATGAAAATAAAAACATTTGTTGTTCTGTAAATAAATAAATAAAATATCTTTCATTTTAAAAGAAAGAAAAAGAAAAGAAAACTATACCTATTTGCCACTCAAGGATGAATAATGGCATTCATAAATGAGTTTCCATGAGTGATCTCTCATTGAAAATAAGAAAATAGTCAAGGGTTAAAATGGCATTTACTATGAATTGGAAGAAATTCAAATGAGGACAATATAAAAGCCTTCCTGTAATTTCATCACTTGTGCATGGCACAAGGAGTTGGGCATAAAAAAGGACTCTACAAGCTCAGAGTCATCTAAGGACAATTTCCCATTAGTATGCTCAAACTTGGTTCTCTTTTAAAAAATATTGTAAGCAAGTAACAGACTTTCTGGATAATAAGAAGTAGCCAATATGGCAGATAGAACTGTTTAATGGATCCTTAATTAGAGGTTAGGAGAATGAATAAAGTCTACCTGGTAACCTCCACTTTCTCGGGGAAGTATGAGCCTAAGCCTTTTATTTGGCATAAGAAAAATACAGTCAAAGAACAGATATGATAAGACCACTTCATCTCAACCTGCTCTGCATCTGTCCCTCTTTAGTACTGAATGCCATGAACCTAGAAAACCCTCAGTCTTGGGCAAGACAGTGCATTAGCAAACCCTGATGGCATGTTATTATTTTATGTTGCCTAGGAAGATGAAGAAATAAACAGAACCTAACCAAGTCAGAAGACCAAAAATTCATGATTTCAAACTATATAATCTTACAATTAAACCTCATTCTATTCTAGGTATATTTCAGTTTCTCAAAAAAGTAGAAAACAAAATAGAAAAAGAAATATGTTTAGGCATTTTAATCACTGAACACTTTTGTTATCTGTAGTTTATTTTCTGTATAAAGAGACAGGATGATCTGGGCCAGTTAAGAAGGAAAGAAAATAGTCATAAAATTTGGGTATTTAGTGGCCAACAGCTGTGGGGAAATGCCTGTCACTATTCATTATGGAAATTAAAGTTAAAACCACAGTGAGATATCACCTCATATCTGTTATAATTGTCTTTATCAAAAATTAAGAGAGAGCTGTTGGCAAGGACTTTGAGAAAAGAAAACTTGGACACTATTGGTGGGAACCTCAGTTAGTATATGATCTCACTTCTGGGTATATATCCAAAGGAACTAAAATCAACATGCCAAAAAGACATCTGCACTTACATGTCTCTGAAACATAATTCACAATGTCCAAGATACAGAATCAATTTAAGTATTCAGAAATGGATAACCGGATAAAGAAAATGTGGCATACATGTACATTGAAATTCTACCTTAAAGATAGAGATAGATACTTGTGGCCACATAGATTAATCTGGAGATTTCCATGCACAACATTAATAAACCAAGCATGCAAAGACTAATAGTGCATGCTCTTCCCCACACATGGAATCTTAATTAGCTGAGTCCAGAAAAGTATATAACATGACAGATACACAGATTGAATGGTCATTGATGATTGTCATTCATACTGGATTAAGAAACATTTAAGGAACTTAGTAACCATGTATGTGTCAGTAATATTTTCCATAGAGATAACTGGATCAGGAGGGCTGAGAACCTAATGAACCCTTGAATCCTTCATTAGATTCATAATATGATAGTTTTACTGAGAAGTGGTGACATCTACAAAATAGAACACGGTAAGGCAGCAGGGGCAGGGATAGGTCACTCAAGAACATATCTATTGACATTGTACCTTATTTTAGCTCTTTCCTAATTCTATTCTCTCTGTTCTTTGTCCTCAATTAAGTGAAGTTCTCTAGCACACACCTCAGCTAATATGTTATACCCCAGAGCATAGGGCAAGTCATGGAGCCAAGGTTTTCCAATTAAGTACCTAAATAAATGTAGGGTTGTGAGTATTTTGTCCACTCTGCCACAGGGCAGGGTGGGAAAGCACAGTTTGAGATGTCAGAAGCTGCAGTTAACTAGGGGTACCCTGGGCCTGTAATAAGGCCTGGGACATGGGGTTCTCAGATCCTTAAACACCCAGGCACCACTGAGAGCCACAGAAGAGCAGAGAACAAAGTGGGGGTCCCAATGAAAAGAAACAGTCTGTGGTTCAAAACCATTTATTGCCATGATGAGAAGTTGCTGTATAAAACCATACCCCACTTGTTAGGGTGGGCCTGAGATTAAATACCTTTTGTAGGGAGGAATGTCTGGGAAGGAAAGTTTATTGGCTATGCCTTCCAGACCTCTATGTTCCTCTGTGTTCCATGGAGAACAGGTCACATCTCTTTTCCTATTGTCTTGGTCTGAGATGTTAGGGATTCCTTGTCTACATGTGCCAGGTCTTGAGGTGTTGCCCTTACAGAACTGATCACCACAGATCTATGGGGGTGGGGCTGTGGCTAGTGACAGGGGCCTGGTTCCCGGGAGCATACAAAGTTCCTACCTTCCCTTAAGAGTCTCCAGGGTTCCAAAGCCTTTAGGTCAACGAAGAACCAAGATACCTCTCATGATCCACTGCCCCATAAATAAATCTTTTTTTTCCCTTGTTTTATGTCAGTCATTTTTGTCATAGGAATAAAAGGTAACTAACATTGAGAAGGGAAAGGAATTTGAGGGATTGTTAGATAAAGAAGTATAAACATTTTCTATAGACTAATCCTGGGTCTGGTCATCTTTCTCCAAGCTTACCATTCCGGGAGAAATTTCTGTTTCTTTGGGTTACATTGTTTCAATAGACTGATAGATTGAGATAAAGTGTTTCTTTAGAGTATCTTCATTTCTTCTATGCCTATTACAATCTTCCACTTTATGTCAATACACCTCAATCTTGACATAGAATATATCTATGTCTGAAACAAAAAATACTAAACAGAGTGCAAGCAGGGACCAAGGTCAAACCAAATTAGTACCCAGGTAGCCATGCATAAGAACCATATTTTTTTTTAACTTTGTGGCTATTAGTTTCGAAAGGGTTGACACAAGCATTGTATCTCATTGGATGGAAACAGGGTCTTATCATTAAGCCTAGAGTGGTTTCAAACTTATGATCCTCCTGTTTCAGTTTACCACATGTTGCTTGTGAAAAGGAAATTTCACCAAGTTTTAACAACTTGTCAGGCCATCATACAGATTAGACCATAACCCAGACAATGGTTGATCAGTATACCCACAAGAAATTGGAATTTCTTCAGTAATATCCTGTTTACATGAAGTGAAAGCTAAAATCTGGTGACAGCCAAAGAAATAACTTATCTCCCAGGAAGAGCTCTCACACACTTCTGACATCTTGTCATAACACCTAACCCTGCAGGAGATATGGGAATGATGTGTCAGACTCCATGTTCACCAGGATTACTTAGTTATCCACATTTCTACTGAAACCTAAATCTCACATCAGAACCTGACAGGTGAACTGGGAAATGGAGTAGTTGTGGCCTCTGGAACTTACTATTTGTTCCTCTTCCCACTGTGGCCACATTAAAAAGTTTCTTTCTTTTCATTATTTGTTTATTCAATTGGTCTATCAAAGGTAACTGGTAAAGCCTCCCTTGTTGTGACTGCCTAGGCATAAGCTCTGACCCTAACAAGTCCAATAACACAATCATAATTCATAGAGCCTGTATAAAATTATCTATAATGTTATTAGATTAGAAAATAAAAATTTATTATTTTATTAAAGTGCTTTGTAATACATCTAAAATGAATACTTTTGTTTTGCCTGTTAATGAAAACATTATAAGCCCAAATAATTTTAAATTCTTTTCATGTGTCATTGTTTGAACCTCTTTTTTACAAAATTTCTTTCCTCTCCATCATTCTCAAGAAGCTACCGTATTATCAAGTTCGGTTCCAATTCAGTCTCTCAGCAAATTACTGGAGGCTTAGCAGCACAGACAGATAACGATGAATCTGGACTTCACTTCCAAAGGACTCACTGTCTTTCAGGGAAACAGTTACACTGCAATGTAAATAGTATGGTGTTACATACACACTTATATACTTCACTCCATATGTTAAGTTCTTCCAAAGATATATGTCCTGATTAATTTTGATTGTCAAACTGACACAATCTAGAGTTACTTGTGAAGAGAGAACCTCAATTGAAAAACTGCCTCTGATAGAATGGCCTGTGAATGGTCCATACAGAATTTTCTTGAGTGTTAATTAATGTAGATGGGCACAGTATTGTGAGTGGTACCAAACATAGGCAGCTGATCCTGGATGGTGCATGAAACCTAGATGAGGGCTGATGATATGGACCTGTAGTTAAGAGGATTTGTTGTTCTTGCAGAGGAACTGTTGCTCTTACAGAGCAACCTGGGTTTAGTTTCTAGCATCCATATGGTGGCTAACAATCATAAGTACCTTCAGTTCCAAAGGACTTCACACAGTCTTTGGGGGGTGTTTGTTTGTTTGTTTGGCACTACACATACAGAGAACACAGACATACACACAGGCAAAAGGTCCAAATACATAAAATAAATTAAATAAGTCTCTTTTGAAAAGAAAGCTTGCTAAGGATAAATCAGTGAGCCAACAAGGAACATCATTCCTCTCTGGATTTTGCTTCTGATTACACTTGTACTCTTGCCCTGGTTTCCTTCAGTGATGGATTATGACCTGAAAACTGAGCCAAATAAACTCTTCCCTCCAGTAGTTTGCTTCTGATAGGGTTGTATTTAATCACAGTAATAAAAAAGCAAACTAGAACAGTATCTGGAAATGAACTCACAAAATATCATGTTCTGTCTATAACCTGCATAGCAACCTCGACAGCTCTTATGACCATTGCAGCTCTTAGTAAATATGCCTTAACTTCGTAAGACCCTAACACATTTGTAGGAGACACACTCAAAGCACTATTTTTTTCTACCTACACTATTGTAAGAGCTTCCTGCCAGTGCCCCACACTTGTTTATTTATATACATGAAGTTATCATAGGCATCAGTGATGAAGCAAATCATGCCATGTCCCTGCTTCCTTCATGAATTCCCATCCCAGTTCCAGGAGCAACCAAAGCTCTTCCCGAAGCTAAAGCTCCTGTGTGACTCAGTCCTAGTCCAGTTCTCTGCTCCAAGCTCATTCCACACTCCTCCCTCACTCTACACCAGTACCTGACAAAAGAAACCATTGTTCAGTTTCTTTTCTTTCCTTTTTGGTTTGTCTTTTTTTTCGTTTGTTTGTTTGTTTTTAAGACAGTGTTTCTCTGGGTAACAGTCCTGGCTGTTCTAGAACTCACTTTGTAGACCAGGCTAGCCTCGATCCTGCTACCTTGTCCACCAGTGTGCTAATATGAAAGGGATGCACCACCACGGTCAACTAGACTTTCAGTTTCTTAAACATTAGTCTTGCAGGCTCTTATACACTTTCAGTGAGTTTGCAAATTTTGGTATTTTCTTCTCTGTCTAGGACATTCTTTTCATTTCTTCCTTCCCTCGTTTGGGTAGTTTCCATCTCTCCTTTGGAGACCTTTGATGGTATGAAACAGTTCTCCTTGTTATGACGAATATTCTACTTTCACCGTTTAAACATGGACAGTGTATATTACACGTTGAAATGGTATATTGGTGGTTTAATTACTAAATACTAATTATTCTTTCTTTAAAATCCAATCCAAGTCTATTGTATTCACTAATACTCACTCAACACAGACTGTGGTTTCAGAGTAGCCATTCATAAGTATTTGGTACATGAGACAATGACTACATGCACTGTGCATGAGCAAACTGAAGTTATTCATTCACCTTCACTGAGAGTCTCACGTCCCCTTTTCCTTTTCTTTTTCCCCTCTTGTGTCTTAAGAACATCTGCAGGCCACCAACTCTGCCTATGGTTGAGATCATTGCCCAGTTCTCTCCCATCATGAATTCCTCCTTGAGTTTTCAATAATGATGCATCATTCATTCTGATTAATGAACATAACAAGGTTTTTATGTCTGAGGTCTAATATGGACATTGAATTATTGTTTTCTGTATTCTCTTATCTGCCTCTCTAGACAGAGTCCCTTAAATTCAGGAACCATGCCTCATCACCCCATTCCTTCTATTAATCAGGTTCTATTCATTGATGAGGATATCAATTGATCTGTGAAGGTGATGAATAGCTCAATTAACAACAAAGATAATAATTTGGTATAATTTTACTACAAAATCTAGGTAAGTTTACACAATAGTTTATTGCCAGTGTGTTTTAGGTTTTGGGTGTTTGTTTTGTTGTAAGGTTGTTATCTCTATCATACTGTGTCCTTTTTAAGTGAAGCTGTCAAAGTCCAGCTGGGCCAGTCAGGAAGATACTGCTGCTGTCAGCAATGACACTTTCTGTAGGTGCCTTTAAAAAGGTATTTTGTAGAAAATATGAAACAGTTACTTATAAGAGGAATTTCTGCAAAGTGTGAGAATTATCCAAGATACATTGTTTGGATTTATCTAAATAATTCTATGTGTTTTTTAATATTGATTATTAGAAGTCATAAATGTATTTTAATCATATTATTATCCCCCTTCCAGTTGCTCTCAGGTCTTCCCTACCTCCATAACCACTCAACTTCATTCTCTCTCTCTCTCTCTCTCTCTCTCTCTCTCTCTCTCTCTCTCTCTCTTTCTCTCTCTCTCTCTCTCTCTCTCTCTCGGAAATTTAAACCACAAAACAAACAAAAATAAGACAAAAAATACTGAAAGAGAGCAAAACACACACAAAACTCATCAGTTTATTTTGTGTTGGCCTGGGTACAAAGCCTGTGATAGACTGTGGCTGATATTTACTCCATTGGAGAAAACTGATTTTTCCTTTTCCAGAAGTGATCAATTGAAATTTTATACTTTGTCTTATACTTTAACTAAATTATTTTTCTTAGGACCCATTGCAACAGGGTTTATGGCGTCTAGAGGAGGCAAATTATCTTGTTTAGTCATATTTGAAGTTAATACAACCTCAGCTGCTGGTGATGGTCGTGGTGGTGGTGGTAGTGGTGGTGGTGGTGGTGGTGGTGGTGGTGGTGTGTGTGTGTGTGTGTGTGTGTGTGTGTACTGTGATCTGGGCATCTGGATATATGATCTTTGTGATGTTTCATGGTTAGTCTTGCCTTTTTGGGTGGGTAGTCTGGTCTCTGGTTCCTATTGCCACAAATTGGGTCCCAGCAAAGTGCAGCAGCTGAGACCCAAGGCTAAGAAAGCTATAGGGGAACTCTGGGGAAGAGAGGCAGCGGAGCTCAGGCAGAGGAGCAGCAAGAAATCCAAAAGCAGTCTAGAGAGACCAGATGGAGAATGATAAGGAGGGCACAGGTAGTCTAACTTGGACCTTCCTGAGGGTACCTGCTCTGGCATTCCTAGTAGAGAGTGGTTTTGTGGGTAGGTGAAGCATCGCAGAGGAATCTACATGCTTTTTATACAGCAAACATTAAACTCAAATCTGTATTTCAGTAACTACAGCCTCTAAAAAATATTAGATTTCGCCTTACCAAAAAAGATAGAACCTAAATTAAAAAGAAAGAGTGTAGTTAAAGTGACCTGGACCAAAACACACATTTTCAGTTATAGTCACCTGGCACATACTTTACATCTTACCATCTAATTTATATAACTTAGGCTCTCATGAAAGGAAAACAAGAGTCATGGTTATTTATAGCAAGAGGAGAGATGTTAAAAGTATAAAGTTTGACAATGACCTTTACATTATTCTGTAGTACTACTGAGAAAAGAGAATTTCTTTCAAATTCTATTGAATATAAAAGCCATTGCCAGTTACACCTAGTTTAAGTGGTAAAATTACAGAAAATTACCCGTAGAGATGATAGCTTTTTTATTATTATTCCTGTTCTAAAAAAAAAAACCTACCAAATGCCTCTCAAATTGGATAAAAATCATTTCTCTTTTAGAATTAACGGTTTCTTAAATTATTATAACCTGTCAAGTTTTGTAGCCATTTGTGATTACTTTATGGTCAGCACAGCAAGTCACGATGATTAAACAACATAAAGCATGAAATGCATCATATAAGACCTAAGCAGAATCCATATAATGCCCAGGGCCATTCTACTTCAGGAGGTGAAGAAAACCATATAGAGCTATCATTAATGAAAACTTGGCCTTTTATGGGTCTTTCATCTCTAGATTCATTTGTCCTTTATAATTTTATGAATTATGCTTTGCTACACTTTTTCCTTCATAATAGCCTAGAATTGTGCTTCACAGTTCAGATAGGTGTCCCATGATTCTAGTACTATTTTGAAATCTCCTCAGTAATCATTTACTTTTTTATGGGATTGTGTGATCTTTAGTCTTTCTCTCTCATTAGCATCTGAATCTTCAGCTGGAGTTCAGTATTTCTATTTCATCATCTTACAGCACTGAACAGTCTCAGCCTCCTTGATCACTCAAATTGCTCCTCATTAGAAATGTTTTAGCTCTTTAAACATGCTATCTCCGTTCCTTTTGACTCTAGGAAATCCAGCAATTCCTACACGTCGGTTATAAGGCACTAATGGTTGAAAGACTTAACTACTTTACCCCAGACTCGGAAATCAATAGAAAATCACATCAGATCTGAGAAATTATAAATTAAAAACAAGAGTCTCTCCATGACTACGTATGCTGACTGCTGATTTCTATGCAAAAGTCTAGTCTCATCTCAGAATATCAAGTACACCTGTCTACCTAATTTTTTTCTATTTCCAAAGTACTATGTCTGAAATTCCCACTGATATGCCTACTACTTGAAATGAAATGATTACTTCTGGGTAAGAATATCTGATCATACATCCTCATGTGTTTAAAATATAATGCATGTTTCACCCTGGAGAATCACATGTGCCAAACAGGAAGAATATGATGAAACATGTATGTTCAGGAAATCATTACTCTAAGGAAAGAGATTCAAAAATTTGTCATGGTAGGATTATTTCAGTGACAATGCATAATTAGTTACAAATGTCGTGTAAGATGCCAGGAAGGAGGATAGGTAAAAAGGGGAAGGAAAGTTGTAAAGTAGCCAAACCTACTAAATTTAAAGGTACCATCTTTGGAGGTTTCAATGAGAATGTCCCCCTGGGCTCACAGATCTAAATAGATAGTCCCAAGTAGGTGGGTCTGTTTGAGAAGGATATGAAGGTATGGTCTTATTAGAAGAGGTGTGTAACAGGATATAGCTTTGAGGTTTCAAAAACCTCCACTATTCCCAGTGAGCTCTCTCTGCTTCCTGTTTGTGTTTCAAGAAATAAGTCCTCAGCTACTGCTGCAGTTCCGTGCCTGTCAGTCTGCTTTTATGTCTCCTGCTGCAATGGTCATGGAATTTGACCCTTTGAAACTGAAAGACCCAAGGAAATTCTTTTTTTCTATAAGATGCCTTGATCTTGAAATTTTATCATAGCAATAGAAAGTACCCACCATAAATTAAAATTTTGCTCTCAACACAAATGACATAGTTCTATTACACTTTATAGTTGATAAAATAAGACATTAGTTGCAAGCAGGTGCATAAATACAAATTTTTGTACATTTTTAGTCAGCTCCCACAAAGTGATAATATTAAAATTTTGGAAAAAATTCTTTAATTAAGTGAAATGCCATGCTTTGTCTCTGGCACTGAATATTAAGTTGGATGAGGTTAGATGAGAACACTCCAAAGATGACTCTGCACTACCCAGGAGTGAATGAGGAGGAGATATCATAGAGCAAGATTGCTAAGTCCCGCCATTAGAGCACATTTTGGTTTCTGTAACTCAACTCAGTCTGCCCTCTACTCTTGAAGGTTTACTGCACTCTTGAATTCTTATCTGAAATCTAAGTCTTGACTGCTTGCTCATCCTAACTGTGTTCTGTCTCCAAAGGAGACAACTGAATGAGATTGATAAAATGCAAGAGAGAAAATATGAGAAAAAGAAAACTTTGAATACTATGTTTCTGTAACTATGAAGATCAACATAGTCTGACAACCCTCAACCTCCTGATAGCTAAAAGTGCTGTTAGTGGTTTCCTAGCCAGGAATCTGAGTCCAATCTGGACATGCCACATTGGTACCACTCATACTCAGAAGTCAGCAGTTGAGTGATGATTATACAGTTTTAAATTGGGCCCCAAACATATAAACTTCTACTCATCACAATTCTTCACAAATCTCTTTCATAGAGGCTCATGGCCATAAGATATAAAGATTAATGTTAATAGTATGATTTTTAAAACTTCTTAACCCATGAAAGTTATCTTTAATATTTTACCTAGCTAATAATTGACCTGATATCATACTCCTCAAAAGAACAATTGCAATCTAATTGTAGAATCAGTATAAAAAAGGCAACAAGTACTTGTAAAGATTAAATTTCATATAATCTTATAGGGTTTGTAATCTCAGACCATAGTCCAAATTTTGTAGCAAGTCTATGTCAAAAGGACGCATACATCCAGATCTGCTTTAGAATGAAACTCATTCCTTCAAAAAATGTTTTCTTCTCTTGCCTATCAACTTTATTTTACAAATATCAAACAGTCATATTTTCAAAATACACAACAAAGGGAGAATGCATAGCTTTCCAAGTGCTTTCTTTACCTTATGAATTCACTGAAATTCTTAGGAAAGAAACAAAAATTGATTGATACTTTGACACATGAGGAATTCATTATATTTGCTATACAATCATCTAAGAATTTAATGCTATTTTAGAAAATCCAGAATCTGATATCTACACACCAATATTCATTCACTCTTGTATTAAATGTGTACCTTAACACTTAGCTTTACAGAGGGCACTTCTTGAAGTAAGAAGTGAGTTTCCAACCAGTTTAAGAAGAAAATCTGAGGATTTGCTGAGCAAATCCTCATGAGTCAACTTTAAAGAATCACTTAATAAAGTTGCTACCTCACTAAAACTTTGATTACATTGACAAGATATTCTGAATTCAAGTAGCTTTGTGATATTGATGGATAACTTGATGGCAAGTATCTAGTATCTTTATTTCTTTTCTTAAAGTGTTGTTGTTGATATACTCCTTATTATGTTTTAGAAAATTATGAATTCAGTTTTTGTCACAAAGGCCATTTTCCTGATTAGCATAAGACCATACTTTCTTAATAAGCTTTCAGCCATTGAGAAATTCAGATGATTCTGACCAATATCAAAAGGATAGCTTAAAATTTTTTTTAAAACAAGTAGTCAACTGAAAGCTGAAGTACCCCACTATTGATACAATTATGCCCAAATATCCCATTCATTATATTGGAAGTCTTTTAAATTTTACCCTGAAATCTATAAAAAACAAATCCTGAAATCAAAGCACCACTGACTGACTATTTTTCTTAGGAATCATGCAGCAGCTTGTAGAGATTATGTTCCCTATGGAAACTTTTTTCCTTGGACTAGAAGGTATAGATCACTTTACAAAAATATTAACATCCACATTTGCCCAATGCCATGCAATAATAGTGTACACCCTCTGATCCTGGGCACACCTCTGACCTGAGTATGAACATGATTGAATGTAATAAATTCATACATCCAAACTGATTGTAGTTTTCAAAAATGGGAGGTGTTAAAACTGTCTAATTACTGGAAAGGCAAATGGTATGTGATTTCTCTTACATGGGAACATCTACATTTAAATTTATGAATGATTGTACATGTGTATACACATATTCATGAATCTAGAAAGGGGACTGTGAGAAGGGAATATGTATTATAGTAATGAAGTGGGAACAAATGGGAAGGCCACAAAACAAGATTAGCATGAAGGGAGTGTGGATAAAAAAAAAAAGAATGACTAAGAGCAAACAATACTGACATATTTTTAAGAAAGCATCATGATGAAGTACATCACAATGTACAACTTAAATTTTGTTATTTGAAAATAGAGATAAGAAGATGGGGTAGAAAAAACAAAAACAAACAATCAAAAAATGCTGATAAGCTGACCTAAAAGTGGAGAACATTTGTTGCTCTTGAAAAAGGTATGGGTTTGACTCCCAGCTCACAGACATCTATAACTCCAGTCTAGAGGAATCTGACACACTATTTGGACCTCCATAAGCACTAGACATGCATGTGCTACAGACAGACAGACAGACAGACAGACAGACAGACAGAACACAAACGCACAAATACACAAAATAATACAATAAATAAATATTTTTAAATGTCCTGGTCTGAATGACAATGACCTCCATAACTTGTATATTTGCCTGCTTAGTTCCCAGTTTGTGAAATTTTTGGAAAGATTTGGAAGTGTGGCCATGTTGAAGGAGTGTGTTTCTGGGATGGTTGTTGAGATTTCAAAAGCCCAAACCAAGGCCAGTCTTACTCTGCCTCAGAATCAGGATGCAGCTCTGGCTCCTGCTTCAGCTCCATACATGATTCCATATTTTCTGCTATTTTCCCTCTGAAACTATAAGCAAGCTCCCAATGAAATCCTTCCTTTTATAAGAGTTACCTTAGCTGTGATATTTCTTCAAACACTTAAACATTGACTAAGACAAAAGGATAAAGCAGAAACAAAAATAAAATAATAAAATAAAATAAAATAAAAGCTTACATATAAAATCAGAGCCATAACTTATAAAATGTATATTGCATATCTTTTCATATACAGGAAGAAATTTGCATTTCTATCAGAAAGGCCCACACTATAATAATTAAGTAAAGAGTTGTTTCATCATTTTGGTTTCTACAACTTAACAACTGACCTTAAAAGTATACTCTGATGAACAATAAGTAGTGAACAAACATGATATTAAGAATTAACATAAATTCTCCATAGGTGTATGAGATCTCCTCCAGAGGAACAATTATTCTGTTACCTACTTCCAACTTTTAGACATTTTGTTTTACTTCTCGTAACTACTCTGCTGTGAAAAAAAAATGACTTCCAACGATTTATGTAAACCACAATAATTCTGGGCACATTATCTTCTTTCATTATGGACACAAGTGTGGAAGATTTTGTGAATATGCATAAGCTTCCAAGTAGAATGTTCCACAAGCCTAAAGCTATGTGATGAAAAGCAACTACCAATCACAGAAAATCGTCTTTCCTTTGGATATTTTATGAAAATTTTGAGATAAAGAGTCAATACGAAAAAGACATCGTTTGGAGATTATAGTGACCTATGAAAATAATCCAATATTTTGAGGACTAGAGACAGGTTGAAACAAACAAACAAAACTATCTCACACTCCCATTAGAAAATGGAAGTAATGGCAACATTTTCCACCACCATGCATGTAGGACCTTGAAAAGACAGCATGGTTTCTGGCCGAGCACCAGCTGGAAAACCTAGGTGCTCCTAAGGAATGGCACATATTTTTTCCACACTCCAGACTCCAGGCTCCTAATGTAAGGCCACATATCTTCATCACTCAGTGCCTTTCAGGCACGTAGGACAATGCCCATAACCCACTCTACAGATAGAGCATGTGACTACAGCCCACAGCCTCAAAACAGAGCTCCATATTAATGAGGTACCTAAAGGCCAGTGGGCATAGCCAATTAAGCATTCCTTCCCAGCCTCTCCTCCTTGCAAAAGGTATTTAACCTCTGGCCTACCCTCAAAATACTGGAGTATAGTTTCATCTATTTTCCACTATGAAAATAAATACCTTAAAAACATAGCCTATTTCTCTTCTTTGGGACCCGCTGTGCAGAACCATGGAGAAGGTTTTCAACTACCAAGCTGCTGTCTAATATCCCTCTGACAACCTCTCTATGTTCTCAGCCATAGAGGCCCAACAACCCAAGCAAACAAGCAGAGCCAGCCATGACCCAGCCAAGTGAGTTGCCACAACCAAGAACTCTCATCCCAGTAAGATGCAGCCAGAGTTCATCCCTCCCCTTCTCCTCTCTGGCTGTGGGCCACCAGCCCATATGTGTCCGCTTTGGTCTCAGCCCTTCTGCAGCTCCCCAGCAGCACCTGAGAGCCCAAGGGCCTGAGAACCTGTCAGTTTCCAGCACCTTTTGGCCTGGGAACCCTCAACCCAAGAGCTCTGGCCCCTGTTGGACCTCAGACTGTGTTCCCCACCTATAATTGGAGTGCTACGGCTTCACATAGTCCAAGGTCCTGCACAGAGTGAACATAGTCAAATTTCCATGCTTCTGCCTCTCTGAGCCGTGGCCCTAGCCCCTTGGGGGCCAGATGCAGGACCCACAATTAAATTCAACAATGGACCCATGCACACTACAACTCCACACATGCAGGAAGAACTTCAGTGGGCAAGTGAGCTTCCTGGAGACAGCCTACCATTTTCTTAGCTCTGATGGACATAGTTTGAAGAGGCATGGCCCCAAGGGCTTTGTCCAAGGATGACATCTTACTACTGATGTGCCTTCTCATGGTTGTCATTGCTATAGCTCTCATATACCTGACATGTTATGACTGGGCATGGGAAGACTCTCACTGTCTAGAGCCTCTTGTGATTACTTCCTGGGTGATAGCCCACTCTGTTGGGCAAGTTTGCTGTGGATCAACATTAATATGAATATTCTTGAAATATTTCTGTTTAGATGAATTAATAATTTCATGGAATTCCTGATTTGATTTAATTTTTGGAAATTAGTTTGATTTAAATAATTTGTGAAGTTGGAGTACTTGATAAAAAGTTTAAAGTTAGAATCAAAAATAAAATTTGCCCTTTCTAATAAAGTAGGCAGGGTTGCATAGATTAGCAAAGGAGTATAGTGAGATTTCATGCATTATAAGCACAAAATTGTACTTGAAAGAGAAAAAATAGGCTTAGGACAAATTAACAATTAAAGAAAACCATTTCATTCTATGTTGGGTCTTAGTTCCTGTATCTTGTCATCTAGGGATATGGCACACCCACCGGTTTTAGTGTGCACCATGAAATAGCAATGTTATAAATAAAGAGTAAATAATTCTGAGTATGAGAAGAGGGAATTCTAAGTATGAGAAGAAGGAATATGATTAGCTAGTTTAGCTGAACAAGACTTTAAAATTAAGATGTAAGATAGATGATAAACTGTTTCTTCATAAACTTACATTGTAGTCAGCTAAGCATAGGAAAACCTTGCTGCTATAACTGGCTTGCTTATACATTGTTAGTCAATGACAAAAGAATTATTTCTTTGGGCTTATAATGAGCTTGTAGAGAGAGAGGTAGATGGGAAATGTTTAATTAGGTATGAGTTTCAAAAGAAAAATACATAATCAATAATCATGTTGTAATTTCCTTTTATGTAATCTTTTATGTAATGATTTTAATCTGTTTCTAAAGAGTGGTTTTTGGTAATTGTTTTTAAAGAATGTGTAACTTGTGGCTATTAGGTAATCTTTTTGTTACATAGAGAACTTTGTCTTATATGGTATAAAAAGAATAGAAAAAAAATAAAGTTGTTAAAAATCATTGGAATTTGCTCTGTCCACCCAGTACATAAATGTGTGTGTGTGTGTGTGTGTGTGTGTGTGTGTGTGTGTGTGTGTGTGTGTGTATAGGTGCATATGCAAAATGGTTGGAGCCATTTCACTGGATTTGCTCCATCTATATATATATTTGTGTGTGTGTGTGTGTGTGTGTGTGTGCGTGTGTGTGTGTATACATACACATTGGTTAGAGTCTGCTTGCTGTTGTTTGCTCTATCCACTCAATATGTTTGTCAGTCTGTCTATATGTATGTATGTGTATTATGAAGGTGTTGGAATTTGTCTTGCTTTATCTGTTTGGATTTAGCACAGGGACCCCAATGGAGGAGATAGAGAAAGGACTGAAGGAGCTGAAGGGATTTGCAATCTCATAGGAAGAATAATAATATCAACCAATCAGACCCTCCAGAGCTCCCAAGGACTAAATCATCAACCAAAGAGTACACATGGAGGGACCCTTGGCTCCAGCTGCATATGTAGCAAAGAATGGCCTTATATGGCATGAATGGGAGGTGGGACCCTTGGTCCTGTGAAGGTTCAATGACCCAGTGTAGGGGAATGCTAGGGCACTGAGGCAGGAATAGGTGGGTGGGTGGAAGAGCACTCTAGAAGCAGGCTTGGGGGAGGGATGGGATAGGGAATTTGCTGAGGGAGAACCAAAAGAGGATAATATTTGAAATGTAAATAAATATAATAACCAATAAAAATAAAGAAATATACAGCCTTCCTGTCTGGGCCCAAGCACTGAGAAGATGCCGGGCGGCTGCTCTGCACCCAATCTCACAAAACCCAGAGGAAATGGGCCGCCCAGGAGCTCTAACCCAGGCAGCATCTTAGGTATGGAGATAGCAACACCTGCCCCAAACAGGGAGTAACATTTAAAAAATAAAAAAGAAATATATAATAAAAATCAAAGAAAACCTGATTAACATCAGCAATGTCCTGCACATAACCTGTGAGCTAACCACTAATGTACTAATCAGGTAATCATAGCCAGAAGATGAACAAGATTATACAAGAAGAAGATTGACAAAATTATACAAGATGTTAAACAATGTTCAAAGAATAATCAGATTTTTTTTTCAGAACTGAAGAGCTTATGAAGTGAAGCATGTGACATCATGATGGAATCAGGGACTCTAATGAGTCTGTGTTATGGATATGATGGCTGAAGATATTATAACGTTACAAAATTTTTGATACAGGACTCTAAAAAGAATAACACAATAAAATTGCCATGTGGGTTTTCCTTCAGTAGCTTATGAATGTAGATTTTACTTTTCCACTACGTTCTACTTTCCCAGAGCTACTATTGAAAAAAAAAAAAAAAAACAGAATCAAACAACAATCCAAGTATTACAAACCAGGACCTACTATAGCAAACTACTATATCTGGTTTCTGGAACCTGGACAGTAAGAAAGACAACATTCTTCCTAACTTCAATAGAAGAATGTCCCTCAGTCCTTTAGTCAGGTTCTATAGTGTACCAGCAACCCTTAAACTACAACACTTCAATCTTTGCATTCTATTCAAATCATCACTGCCCATACACACTTCTTCTCATTCTATTAGGACTCTAGTCACATTAAATTAAACATGACACTAATTTAACATGGCCAACCTCTCTTTAACTTACATGTATTTCTAAAGATTACAGTAAGATTCCAACCAAATTTATGGTTGCACACACTGTGGGAAGTACTTCATTCTGTCTGTTGGAGAGATACAATTCAACTCATATTCTTCCCTTGGTTAAAATAGCACATGTACTGTTTCAATATGTATAAAAATTAGTTTCATATTCTAAGTACAAAATACATTTACTTAAGATTAACATAGCTTATTATTAGTTAATGTATTCAAGTTTTAAAATAAAAATCACTATTTGTATTCATCACCAGATCAAAATCACATTCTTCTGTGGGTACAAGGATGAATACTTAGGATGCTGTTAGAAATTCTGCTGGTTTAGGAAAGTGGAAGTAGTATGTATCAAAGAACACATCAAAGAAGCTTTTATTTCCCCAGCAGATGAAGACATTAGAGAAAAGACACAATTGGCCAAAATACAAAAACCAGCTAACTGCAGGATGTCAAACTCCAGCTGATTTTTCTACAGCCCAGGACCTAATGTAAGGCTCAGAAAATACTGAAGAAAGCAGGGGAAAAAAGACTGCAAGAACCAGAAGACAAGGACATCTGCTGCAAGAAAATGCCTTCTATACATGACAAGAAAGTTGTATCCAGAATCTGAAGAGTATGACTGTCAAAACAAATCATAAAAATGACAACAAATATTGATATGCCGAAATGGGCAGGAGAAATACCAGATGTCTCCATGAGATGAAAAGATATAGGCATTTAATGGTTAGCTTCAAGGGAGAATCATACATTTTCAGGAATAAGTCTCATGATAGATTCTCTCAAGAGGTCAAGCTTAAGAACATATAAGCAACATAAATGGACTCATCATTCTCTCTCATACACACACACATAGACACACACACACACACAAGGGATGGTTTGGAGCTAGGACTCTAAAATGAGAAATGGCATGACATTTTTTGTTTTGAGTCTGCATTACTTCATCCAATATTAGGTTTCTACTGCCTAGCTCATTACTTCATTTTTCTTTACAGCTAAATAGTATTCCTTAATGTATACATACTGTAATTTCATTATCCATTCATTAGTTGAATGATATGATACTGGTTGTTTCTATTTTCTAGCTGGCATACCTAGAGCATCAATGGACATAAAAGAGTAAGTATCTATGGAGCTGAATGTTCAATCCTATGTGCATATGCCAAGGAATATATTGCTAGATGATATGGAGATAAAACTACAATACAGATTAGTAAGCATATAAATATACATTTGCAGTTTAAATGAAATTTTCTCATCTGGGCTGACAAGAGCTAAAAATTCATAACAACAACAACAAAAAACCACCAGGCATGAGTAGCCCTCTTTTGAGTTATTGGGCTGGATTGTTCAAAAGGCTCCCCACTTAATTGCAAACACACACACACACACACACAAACACACACAGACACACACACACCAGAGGTGTCAGGTAAAGTACCTATTCATGAAGAAATCATGAACTTCAGACACATGGCAAGAGACCCATGAGCTAAAACTGCCCTGAATGCCCCCTCTCTAAAGACTAGCTTTTATCATACCAGAGAATGACATGCAAGCTTCCAGAGGAGACAAACAATCTACAGTCCATAACAGCTGGCTAGCTATTTTGGCTGTGAATGAACAACAATGATGAGCATGACACAATAACCTTTAAAATGTAGTAGTGGCACACATAACTTGTTAGTAACCAACAGCTCTCTAATTGAACTTAAAACACACTCAACACAAGTAGAATAGTGATTAGAACTGGAAACTAACTCCCCAAGGGTAATGAAGTTGTAGATCTTAAAGGAGAACCTAACACTACCACTTTACTAAGCCAGCACAATCTATAACTATACTCTAAATAATTGCCCTTATCCCTACAGATCAGTGTAGTCCTCCCTCTTCAAAAGAAATTCTTTCCAGCAGATGGAAATCATTGCAGAAAATCACAACCAGGCAAACTGGAGAGATGAGGAGCCCAGTCCCAATGAATTCATGCACAAAGCACTCTCACAATTATGGCTCAGGGAAGTCTGCAAAAGAAGGAGTGGAAAGATTGTAAGAACCATAAAATCAGTAAGTTTTCTGTAAGACTGTGTCCCCTACTAATATCAATTGCTATACCCATCACATCTCACCAATATGGCTACCAAAATGTGTGCTGACTAGGAACAATACCAATAGACATGTCAAAGTAACCATGGCAAATCTACACAAAGAACTATAAGCAGCTAAGGAATGCTAAGGAATTTGTACATATATGTATGCATTTGATGCATGCCATAGAGTAACTTCTGGTCTGGGGCTAGGTTATTAGGATAGCTTGTGAAGAAACACACAGTTCTTTACATTTTTACATTATGAAAAACAATACTCTTGAACTGAGTTTTGAAAAGACACACTCAGAACTTAAAATCCATTTTTCTATTTACTATATTCATTTATTTGTGTCTACAGTTTCTCAGCTAAGAGGTAGGCTAGCAGAATTTGTGCTTTGAAATGAGATCAAAAGATATACTAAACAACTTCTTTCTCTTCCTTTCAGTTAATTTTTTCAAAAAAAAAAAGAACCCATAAAGATCACGTTGTCATAGAAATAGAGTTTTAAACTGAATTATGATGAAAGTGCTTCAATCCATTTTATTTATAATCTTTTATGAGGTCTTTTATTGCTGCCTATACTCAAAATATATAGCCTTTAAATTTCTCCCTTTCTATAAAAATAAGTATAAACAATGCAAAGTTCACAGTCTTGCTAATGATCATGCACTTAGAGTTACTTGAATACAAACTCTTGAATCCTTTGAAGTAAAACTGCACAGAAGAATCCAATAGCTTCCATGTCAACATATTGTATAAGATGGATGTTTACTGCCACACATTCATTTGACAAGCATCAACATCAAGTGCTTCAAAGATACTTTCTAATGTGGCCCATAATGTCAAAACTTCATTGTAATGTGATAACATTAAAATGCAGAATTTTGGAGGAAATAAACCTGAGCATTTCTCTAAACCCCATTTCTATCAGACAGCTATTCTAGAAACACATTATACGGTATCAGTCAGAACTCTGTTCTAGGAGAAAATGCAGATGAACAACACGAATAGATTTGTAAAGACTGCAAACTTCAAGAGTCACATTGAGATTTTTGCCAGCTAAAGAGACAGAATTGAATATAAAAGGTTTTCACTAGTAAATAATGTTTTAAGCATCCATACTATAGGGGGTCTAGAAGACAGTTCCATTTCTTTAAAATTAGCTTACTGTTGCTCATGCTCTCTAAATAAACAATAAATCATTAAGGAGAATTGTAAGTGAACAGATCTCTATGTACCATGTGATCTGAATATTCATCAGGTAATAGAAAACAATAAAAATGAACAGCAAATGCAGTGGCTTGCAGATCAAGCCAGGTCATAGACTGCTTACTGCTAATACTTTCCTGAATCATACAGAGGGATGTTGAGTGTGCCACTTCCAGATGCCATCCAGAGTCAATCCAACACTGCAGATAAAATATTGAGCAAAAGCCAGATATACTACAAAGCCTGTAGTGTCAGATATTGAAGTCTATAACATAGTATCTGAAAATGTAAACTGAAATTTTGAGGAATGTTAATAAACAGTTACACAAGGCCAGTACATGCATTAAAATGGAAGCAAGCTTTTTCCAAAAAGACAAGGGACATTTTACTGATGTGAAATGGCTAAATTTAAAAGATACTCACTCTACAAGTGAGGAAAGAAAAACTTCCAAGCAAGTAAAATAACTTGTAAAGTCAAAAGAAGTAAGTGTGGATGGAAGAAATAAAACTAAATAAGATCTAGTTAGAAAGGTCTCAGGAGTAGGTTAGACACATGGCAGTGTTAGGAAATTAGCAATTACAGAGGTAATCCACAGACATGCCAGTAATCTGTTGTTTTACACTAACTTCTTTGTCTTTTCTTTTTTTTTTGTTTTTTTTTGTTTTGTTTTGTTTTTT
>NW_021604576.1:3860024-3923341 GCF_004785775.1 Grammomys surdaster | reverse complement strand
TTTTTTTTTGAACATGAAATGCTTTTTTATAGCATGTTTTACAAGGGGAGGGGGTAAGAGGGTCCAGGTGGTGGAAAAGTACAAAATCTTCTTGGCCTGTGCCTTGAAACATGTCATGGTCTATATGGTACACTGCCTTGAATTATGATCTACCTGCTGTTCTTCAGAAGATATGGTACACTGCTTGAGTTATGGTCTCCCTGCTATTCTTAAGAAGACATGGTACTCTGCTTTGAGTCTATCTGCAGTTGCTAAGCAGGATCTTGCAGCTGCCAAGCTTCAGAGGACATTGTGCAGGTGGGGAAAGGTAGGGGGTAAGGGTAAGGGCGAGGGTCCTGGCTTCTGGCATCTCCCCCTTCTCTGTTTAGTTAGAGAAGGCGTCTTATGTTCAATCCCAACTATGTGAGTTTTGAATTTGGATGTCTAATTATGGGGGGTCTTAGACAAGTTCACAACCCCAAAACACTGATGTGAGACGAGTCACATCGATGGTCGAAGGCTTTAGGCTGTCTACGATGGGCAACGTCAAGGGACTCCAATGTGGGTGAAAGGAGGGTGAGAGCCCTGTCTTAGGCCATGTAGGCTGCACCCACTCCCAGCACCACGCACTCCTTTTCGGCTGCATTGGGTGGGCCCCTGGGAAGTGGACCTACAATAATCCCGTCATTGGGCTAACTCACAGCCATCCTAGTCTCTTGTAAATGTTCAAGTTACCAACCATTTGTCAGTTTGGGGTGTAATATTGTCATAAAGGAAGGCTCCCCAATGTTAGCGGCCATATCAAGGGTGGCCTTGGTTTAGGAAAAAGTCAATTTTTGTTGTGGTGATCAAGAGGCCAAGCTCTCTAGCGAGAGAAATGAGGGCAAAGCCAGGCATACCAGGAACCCTTCTGGAGGGCGTGGAAGTCTAGGGGTCGACCACAGGGGGAGGCAGGGGAGCTGACAGCTGTGTCAGTCTCCTGCGGAGTCACTTCTGGATCCTCTGCAATTTTCAGCTGATGGTAATGAACTTCAACTGCCTTCTTGATGGCAGCATCAACCTGGTTCCGTGGACGACAGGTCACGGGCTATGATCTCTGTCTTGCTCAATCTTGATTTCGTGTGCACATCCTCTCAATGAGGGTCCGTCCGGATGGGTCCGTGCCTCGAGCCCCACGTCTGGGTGCCACTTGACCCGACCGGCGGGTCCTGGTTATTCGTGGGGGCGAGGAGGACTGCAACCTGCTATTCTTCAGAAGATATGGTACACTGCTTGAGTTATGGTCTCCCTGCTATTCTTCAGATGATATGGTACACTGCTTTGAGTCTATCTGCAGTTGCCAAGCAGGATCTTGCAGTTGCCCAGCTTCAGGGGACCTTGTGCAGGTGGGAAAAGGTAGGGGGTGAGGGTAAGGGCGAGGCTCCTGGCTTCTGGTCCATCTGGGTTAGAACTTCTAATAGCAGGCATCACGGGTGATTCAATTTTACCTGGAAAGAAAAAAGAAGGGGATTCTCAGGGAGATTTCTCATCCCTGGATGTAAATTGTTATTCATCGTATTTATGGTTGGGCCTGGCTTTGTGAGGGTATCTATTTTTTTCATTAATATTTGTGGTAGCCGGTTAGCTGTGCCTTCTGTGGTATTGGGCAGGCATATCAGTCCTCGGTTCCATAAGGGAACTGGGACTGGGGCATTCCCTTTATGGGTATGAGGGTCCTTCCCCATATCTGTGGCAAAGTTTTGTTGGTCTTGGTGGTGCCCGAGGTCACCAACATGGTCAGCAAGAGATTTGCCATGAGCTTTCAGCTTTAGAGAGAGAAAAGTGAACAAGGCATGATGGAGAGTATTTCAGGGGGACTCCTTCTGAGGGGTACCGTTCCCCCTCTTTTGTTTTTAAAGCCAATTTTTCAGAGTTCTTGTAAAATCAGGACAGAAGCGCCAACAGTTGCTCCTTCCACACTCAGAGAGTCATGAAGGCCTTATTTAAGGATATATAAATCTATATTAATAATCTTTTGTCAAAGGACTTTTATAGCTCCACTGACAATTAATCAGACTATATGATATATCGATTAGAAATAGCTTTTTCTACTTTTTGTGAGATTACCTCTCTTTTGTCAATTAACTGTTGAGGAAGTTAGGGTTTACCTCTCTCTTGAGAATATTGAACAGAGATTTAAATTCTTTTGTGGAGAGCTTAAAATAGTATCTTAGCCAATTTGCATCTCCTAGAAACTTTTGAAATTAATTTAAAATAAATAGACTCCCTTTTTTTTTTTTAATCCTTTATCTGTGTGGGGTTTTTATTGGGTATTATACGTATTTACCTTTCAATGTTGTCTCCTTTCTCATTCTCCCCCCAAATCCCTTATCCCCTACCCCTTCCTCCTAATTTTTGTGATGGTGTGCTCCAAACATCCTCCCAGTCCCATCTCCCTGCTCTCGAATTCCAACACAGTAGGGGATCCAAACTTTTGGGGACCTTGGCCCTCCACTTTCACTGGAGTCTAACAAGGTCACCCTCAATTCAATATACAGGTGCATGAGTCCCTCCCTTTGTGCTCTCTGGTTGGTGGTTTAGACTTTGGGAGTTCTGGTTGAAACTTTTGATGCTCCTTCTAAAAAGGACCAACGCATTCATACTTTGGTCTTCCTTCTTCTATGTGAGTTTTATGTGGTCTATATGAAGATTCTTAGAAATTGTGAGCTTTTGGGCTAATATCCACTTATCAGTGAGTGCATACCATGTATGTTCCTTTGAGATTGGGTCATCTCACTCAAGATGATATTTTCCAGCTCCATCCATTTGCCTAGGAATTTTGTGAACTGATTGTTTTTAATAGCTGAGTAGTACTCCACTGTATAAATGTACCACATTTTCTGCATCCATTCTTCTGTTGAAGGGCATCTGGGTTCTTTCCAACTTCTGGCTATTATAAATAAGGCTGCTATGAACATGGTGAAGCATGTGTCCCTGTTGTATGTTGAAACTTCTTTTGGGTATATGCCCAGGAGTGGTATAGCTGGGTCCCCAGGTAACGCTATGTTCAATTTTCTGAGATACCGCCAGACTGCCTTCCATAGTGGTTGTACCAGTTTACAATCCCACCAACAGTGGAGGAGTGTTCCTCTTTCTCCACATCCTCGCCAACATGTACTGTCACCTGTGTTTTTGATCTTAGCCATTCTGACTGGTGTGAGGTGGAATCTCAGTGTTGTTTTCATTTGCATTTCCCTGATGACTAGGGATGCTGAACACTTCTTTAGGTGCTTCTCAACCATTCGAGCTTCCTCAGTTGAGAATTCTTTGTTCAGGTCTGTGCTCCATTTTTTAATAGGGTTCTTTGATTGTCTAGAGTCTAATTTCTTCAGTTCTTTATATACCTTGGATATTAGCCCTTTATCAGATGTAGGGTTGGTGAATATCTTTTCCCAATCTGTTGGTTGCCGCTCTGTCCTATTGACTGTGTCCTTTGCTTTACAGAAGCTTTGCAGCTTTATGAGGTCCCATTTGTCAATTTTTGGTCTTAGAGCACAGGCCATTGGCGTTCTGTTCAGGAACTTTTTCCCTGTGCCTATGTATTCCAGGCTTTTTCCCAGTTTCTCTTCTATTAGTTTCAGTGTGGCTGGTTTTAGGTGGAGGTCCTTAATCCACTTGGAATTGAGCTTTGTACAAGGAGATAAGTATGGATCAATTTTCATTTTTCTACATGCTGACCACCAGTTGGACCAGCACCATTTGTTGAAAATGCTATCTTTTTTCCATTCAATGGTTTTAGCCCCTTTGTCAAAGATTAAGTTACCATAGGTATGGGGGTTCATTTCTGGGTCTTCTATTCTATTCCACTGATCCTCCTGCCTGTCTCTGTTCCAATACCATGCAGTTTTTATCACTATTGCTTTGTAGTACAGCTTGAAGTCGGGGATGGTGATTCCTCCAGAAGTTCTTTTATTGCTGAGAGTAGTTTTCGCAATCCTGGGTTTTTTGTTATTCCAAATAAATTTTAAGATTGCTCTTTCTATCTCTGAGAAGAATTGAGTGGGAATTTTGATGGGGATTGCATTAAATCTGTAGATGGCTTTTGGCAAAATAGCCATTTTTACTATATTAATCCTTCCAATCCATGAGCATGGTAGATCTTTCCATCTTCTGAGATCTGCTTCGATTTCTTTCTTCAGGGGAATGAAGTTCTTGTCATACAGGTCTTTTACTTGCTTGGTTAGGTTCACACCAAGGTATTTTATATTATCTGTGACTATTTTGAAGGGTGTCATTTCCATAATTTCTTTCTCAGCCAGTTTATCTTTTGAGTAGAGGAAGGCTACTGATTTGCTTGAGTTAATTTTATATCCAGCCACTTTGCTAAAGTTGTTTATCAGGTTTAGGAGTTCTCTGGTGGAAGTTTTGGGGTCACTTAAGTATACTATCATATCATCTGCAAATAGTGAGATTTTGACTTCTTCCTTTCCAATTTGTATCCCTTTGACCTCCTTGTGTTGCCTAATTGCTCTGGCTAGGACTTCCAATACTATATTAAATAAGTATGGGGAGAGTGGGCAGCCTTGCCTAGTCCCTGATTTTAGTGGGATTGCTTCAAGTTTCTCTCCATTTAGTTTAATGCTGGCTACTGGTTTGCTGTAAATTGCTTTTACTATGTTTAGGTATGGACCTTGAATTCCTGACCTTTCCAAGACTTTTATCATGAAGGGGTGTTGAATTTTGTCAAATGCTTTCTCAGCATCTAGTGAGATGATCATGTGGTTTTTTTCTTTGAGTTTGTTTATATAATGGATTACATTGATGGATTTCCGAATATTGAACCAACCCTGCATTCCTGGGATGAAGCCAACTTGATCGTGATGGATAATTGTTTTGATGTGTTCTTGAATTCGGTTCGCTAGAATTTTATTGAGTAATTTTGCATCAATGTTCATGTCTTTTCTTTTATTATTAGATTTTTTATGCAATATTTTCTGATTACAGTTTTACCTCTCCCTACTCCTCCCAGTTCCTTCCTACCTCCTCTCTCCTATAGATCCTTTCTGATACACTTGGGTCCCTATGGATCCACACCTTTTCTGATTCTTGTTAAAAAAAAAAAAAACAACAGACATCTAAGGAATAATAATAAAATATGATAAGATAAATCAAAACCAAACATATCAGAATATGAGAAAACAACCAAACAAGAGAAATAGCCAAAATAAAAACACAAAAAACACAGAGACACAGAGACACACAAGTTCATATACAAAGGAAGCCCATAAAAACTTAAAAACATATAAATGCAAAGTACATGTATTATAAAAAGGGGAGAGGTTGAATTCCCTGATATTAATGAGACAAAGAACCTGCAAAGATGTTCTTGAGTTTCATTTTTTACTGATCATTTACTGCTAGGCATGAGAAGACCCATGAGTGTTTGTTTGTTTGTTTGTTTGCCCAGTCAGACTCACTTGGACAAAACTAATTCTTTTTTTGCAAGTGGCTATTGACTAGAAATAGCTACTCATTAGGGGCATCTTTGTGAAACATCTTATAAAGAGGGTGAAAAATAAATGAAATTATTGCTTATAGGTTCTAAAATAGGTCATATAAGTACATAAAGCCACTGCTCATAAGAGGACCAACATCTTAAACTCTCAATAGTGACATGGACACTTGGAAACAGTGACGTTCCATTCTATAGTCCTGTTCTAAGCTATAGGAAGGAGCTTGTCATGATGCTCTCAATGTGAAAAATCATCTCACAACTAAGATTCTAGGCTACATGAGTTAATTATGATGCTCTCAGTATAGTAAATCATCTCACGACAGAGATGAATACATTCATACAGTGACATAGAAAGAAACCAGTGGATAAATGTTATTAAAATTGAAATAAATGAATAAATAGAACAGCAAAGCATAACAAAAGGCTCAAATTCAGTTCTTAATGTTTCTAGAAACACTACATTTACTTCTTCTGTCTATTTCAGTGTGTGCTACTTACATTTTTGTTGCAGTGATAAACACCATGATAGAAAGTTTCTTACACATGCACACACAAAAGGGTAGATGGAGAGCTTATTCTGATTTACAGTTCCAAAAAAAAAGCATCTATAGTGGTAGGCATATCAGCATGTGCCAAAGTAGGAAGCTGAGAGATCACACCTCCAACAATAAACGTGAAGCAAAAAATGAGATGGGACTAGGCTATAAACTCCTAAAACCCACCTCCAATGTCATACTTTCTGAGCAAGATTGGATAACCTCACCCAACATCCAGGGATCAAATGTTAAAATACTTGAGCCTGTGGGGGATATCTTCTACTCAAACCACCATAGTATGTGTGGGCACATGTATACCACAGCATATGTGGGAGGAAATCAGAGAACAACTTAAAGAAATCTGTTCTTTTTTGAAGAGATCAAATAAGATCATCAGATTTTACAGCACACTTATCCACTGAACCTTCTTCTCAGTTCTATAGCAGCATTATAAATAATGCAAACTCCATGCTTAAAAAATCTGGGTAAGTCAATGAACATTTATTGAAGATGTGCTGAGGCTTTCCTAGTAATAAGGGAAATCATGATGATAAGGGTACATAGGATCTGTCTCAAGCAGATTGAATCTAACATGGGAGGTGAAAAATAAACTCACAGAAACAAAGAACCAAATGCAGGTGCACCATGATTAAGGAGATGAAGGAATGGTTTGTTACAGAAAGCAACATATGACTGGAAGCCCAGTAAGTGAAGAAAGAACATTTTAGTTCAAAGGCGAGGAAGATGCAAAGATCTGATATTGTTGAAGATACAACACGGACTTGAAAGGGAGTCAAGAGTTATGTGGGGACCAAAACATGACAGCTTCCGAGAGCCACAATAAGCAAGGGTTGAACCTTTGAGTAAAAGGAGAACTTTCTGAAAAGCTTCGACTCAATATGACTTATATTCACTTGAGACAATTTCAATAGTTTCATGCAGGACAGGTTTCATATATTCTTGGAAACCAAGTAAGGAAATCTTTTATTTTTAAATGAAGATTGACTAGCAATCATTAACCAATCCTACAAACAACTGACAGTAATAGAAGTTTTACTGTACTAAATTCAAGAAAGAGGTAAGTATGAAGCTTTTGAACAGTGAATCTTTTTTTTTAGGAAATATATTAGAAAATATATCTAGGAGCTAAAATTATTGGTATATATTGGAACATTTTGGCAAAATATCAGCATATTTTAAACTATAATATTTAATTTAAATATTTTCATAAATAAATACTATTCATGTGGCAAAAATAAAATATAAGTTGCAAAAGACTAGAGAGACAGCTCAGAGACCAGGAACACCGGCCACTCTTCCGGAGGACCAAAGTTAAGTTACCAGTACTCAAGTTGAGCAACCACTTAGGCCTGTAACTCCAGCTCCAGGGGTCTGATGCCCTCCTCTCTCCTCTTTAGTCACCTGCAGTCACATGTACATCACCCCTTCACCCACATAGACACACACACACACACACACATCATTAAAAATAAAAATAAGTAGGTTGAATAAATCTACAAAATATTAATACAAATAAGACAGAAAGAGCCTTCAAAATTTGACAAATGATAGCAAGTAGAAAATGCATAATCCTAATATCAATAGGAAATTACAAGTGATTTCATATCAACTGAGTAAGAAATAACTGAATAACCTAGTTCATGTGCACACATGATGTCTACAATTTTTCCACATTTATAAAATCTATATTAATTAATTGGAGATTTGTATAAGGTATTGAGCAAAAAAATTAAAATCCCCAAAGGTGTACATAATCTAATTCATTTATAGTAGATAAGAAGGACTCTCTACAAGGAACTGATCCTTACTTCTCTATGACAGGATTTCTGACTTTTGACTGCTTTGATATTTAACGATAAAGGTATTAAGAGATATTTCAAGAACAGTTTAACACAAACATTATGGAGACTATTAATAATAAACCTTAATTTATCCAATCTTACATATTTATGTCAAACAAATATTGTCAAATACTCATACTTGTTCCTATAGTTTATATTGAATCTCTTCTATAAAATTGCTTTTACATTTAATAACATTTAAAAGATAAACAACTGAAAAGATGAGGATAAACACAGGACAGATAAATCAATTTATGGGGTGGGAGGGGTAAATGAGATCACTGGATCTTTTTTTTTTTAATAGATGCCATACATCCCAAACAGTTTCTTCTCCCTCCACTCCTCTCACTCCTCTCTACCTTCTTTTCTCCCAGATCTACTTCCCCTCCATATCCTTTTCAGAAAAGAGCAGGCCTCCAAGATACACAGCAAAACAAGACAAATGTTACCTTGGCTGAATGGCAATGGAAGTAAACATATGATCAATCCTTTATTTTAGAACAGACAAACAACAAAACAAAAGCAAAATGTAAACAAACATTTTTACTATTGACTGCTATTGTTATCTGGAAGTATTCTCCAAAACAGCAATCCTGATTGATCCTTGCACTCCATTCAATCAATCATGGGGAAGGAAAAATTTCATAAAGAATTAATTTAACCAGTCTCATTCATTTGTCAAGAAGTATCTTAGTTAGCGCCACTATTGCTGTGATAAAATACCATGACCAAAACAACTTGAAGAAAAACATTTATTTTGCTTACGCTGCCAAATTACAGTTCATCATCAAAGAACAAAAAGGCAGGAGCTAATACAGAGGGCACAGAGGAGTGTTCTTATTGGTTTACCCTCAATGGCTCCCACCAGCATGGGGATGGCCCTACCCAAACTGGACTAGGCCCTTCCACATCAATCACTAATTGAGAAAATGCTCTATATAGCCTGATCTTATGAAGGCATTTTCTCAATTGAGACTCCTTCCTCTCTGATGACTATAGCTTGTGTCAAATTAACATAAAACTAGCCAACACAAGAAGGTAAGTAATTTATCTTCTTGGGCTTTCAAGCAAATTTGATCTCATGATACGTCTCAATCCACGTAGGGAATTATTAGAAACTCAAAGAATAAATCAGGCCATCTAGCCTAGTTTTTTTTTTTAATAACAAAGTCAATATGTTCATATCATCATATTCTCCCATTTTAAAAATGTATTAGTTTTTGAAGATTTGATATAATGCATTGTAATCATATTCATTTCTTCCCCTAGTGCCTTCCACATTCACCACACTTCTCTAACTGTCCAATGTTGTGTCCTCATTTTAAGGAACTTTTTATGAATAGTCATCAATGTGATAAAGGATACATTAAATAAACATAGGATATGATACTTCTATTATTTTAGTGCATAATTCACTCACATTAATTTTACCCATACTATTAAAATTCAATATATTTCTAGAAACCTTTAATCATTTCAAATCAAATATTGTCCAGTAAACAATGAGTCCCTACTCTTCTTTACTATAGAGTAATAGCCCTCCCCACAGCCCATCTCAGTTTTACAAGCATAGTTTTTAACTCATTAAGTCCAATTTATCCAGCTCACATTCTCTAGAATGTCTGACCTTCCACTGAAACATGATCAATTTACCAAAGGTTTCACTCTTAAAGGAAACTCTCCCCCTCCCAACAAACAATTGCCAGTGTTTCATAGGCAAGGTGTGTGACTGGATATCAACCTTGCCTTTCTATGCTGGTATTTAATCATGATTGAGCTTGCACAGGTTTTGTACACACAGTAGCAACTACTATAGGTTCCTATGTGCAGCATCTGAGTGAACAGCTTGGGTAGTTAATTAGGGGAGCATGGGCAATGTAAGGTTTTGTTCTCATTGGCTCAACTTTGTTTAACAGGGAGAAGGCTCTTTAAATAGGTGGAGCTCACTGAAATAGAGTCTTAATGAATGCAGGAAAACTGGCGTCCCTTTTACAAGCCTTGCTCATGCAAAAAGTTGTTTGGTTGAAAACAAATTCTTCCTTATCATAGATGACAAGGATTAGTAGGTTTTAATCTGGGCATCATTCTCTTTCTTAATATTTATTAATATTTAGCAAAATCCCTCCAGTTCTAAAATCTATAAACTAAGGTTTCTCTATTTCTCATTACCTGGGACAATACAAGGGTTGATTTCTTTTGGTCTTTTTGGTTTTTTTGGGTCTTTTTTAGTTTTTTGGTTTTTTGGTTTGTGTGCATGTGCTTTGTTGTTGTTGTTGTTTTTATGTTTCATTATACTTTTCAGCTTTATTTGTAAAACTAAATGCCTTATTTTAAATGTTATAAGGAAAATAATTCTGTATATATTACAGACATACAAGTAAGGCTCTAAGTACATTTTAATGGTAGCTGAATTTATATGACAAGGAACTATTCTTATTATTTTGTCTTTGCATGGACAGTCTGTGAAGCCATGAGGTGAACAAATCTTACTTGTTTGTTGAGTGTTTCTTCTTTAGGAAACATCTCATTTTTTTAAACTGAGAAAGCATTACTTTCTTAAAATGGGAATTACAACCCCTTGTCTTCTAAGGACATTCTCCCTTCTAAGACAACACCAAAAATTACTTTTCTTTTATTCTATTCAGAGAAGATTCACAGTCTCTATAACCCTGAGAGCCTCTGACTATTGCCAGCATCTTTCATCAAACTTCTAATCCTATAGTTCTCTGACCTTCTCCAGTGCCTTAGAGGTAGCTGTGAACTCTTTCACTGTGTTTTCTTATCTGCAAACTTCAAATATTCCCCTTCTCAGATCTTGACCAAGAGCTGAGACCAAGAAAATGTAGATAATTATGTCATATGACTTTTTCAGAAAGAATGGTTGATCATTACACAATGTGGAGAGAGAAGTTTTCTAGAATCTGCCTAGGGCCCTGGGAATGGAGTCTAAGAGTGAGGAGAGAGTGGAGACCTTGAGCATCCCTACCTGCTTGCAGACCTACTTGCTTCTCTTACAGATTGGCTCTGAGGTTCTCAAAGATGATGGAGTGGGAGCTGAGACAATAGATGAGCCAGGAGGAAGGTTAGGGAAGTAATCAGTGGAGGTGGGGGCAGGGAGGAAGGGGGGACTGCAGCAGATTGTCTGCTCAAATTTCTTATTTATTGTCTGCTGAAACATTTCTTATTTATAAATTAGAATTTGATTTCTTAATTTAAAGATATTCGCCGGGTGGTGGTGGCGCACGCCTTTAATCCCAGCACTTGGGAGGCAGAGGCAGGCGGATTTCTGAGTTCGAGGTCAGCCTGGTCTACAGAGTGAGTTCCAGGACAGCCAGGGCTATACAGAGAAACCCTGTCTCAAAAAAACCAAAAAAAAAAAAAAAAGATATTCAACTTGAAAGATTTCACAGAAGGCTTTCTGGCTTGTGTTGGAAGAGCAGTAACACATACAGGAGGAATAATAACACAAGGAATGGATTTTGCATGGCAGCAACTAGCATTGCCTGAGCTGTCTTCTGTAGACAAGGTAGTGGAACCACTTATTCCTATTAATGTGCTTTTCCATGTGACCATTTGAATTCTTTTTTTTAATTTCTTTTTATTTATTTTTTTAAATCAAGTCATAATGTTTATGTATTCACACAGGGGTTATGAACACAAAACAACAGGATGTGGGGAAGGGGATGACACCACAGCATGGGTGTTCAGGGGGAGTACAGATACCTTTCAAAACAGGGCATCGGCTGGGTGAAGGTTCAGGGTACAGGTCACTATGACTCTGCCTATGATTCATTTGTCCGTATCTAAGTTGGTATTGTCTGCCAAGGCTACCTATTTACAAGGTCTATGACTACCCAGGCTGGTAAATTTCCACAAAAGCTGCCTGTTTACAATGGCTTATAGCCATCTGTTTCAATGTTTTTCCACAAAGACCCAAGACTTGGTGTTAGTATACACTTACATTACTCTTTAAGCTTTAATAGTCATTTAGAAATTTTATTTCTAGTTTTGTGTATTTTAAACACTATGATTACTAATTGCTAGATTTGTTGCTACTTCATACAATCCTTTCAGAATACAGTGCTTTGTTTTTCCCTAATTTATTTTTAATTATTTTTTAATTATTTATATTTTGAGATTATAATTGTATCATTTTCACCTTTCCTTTCTTCCCTCCAGACCCTTTCATATACTCCTCCTTGATCTATTTCAAATCATGACCTCTTTTTTCACTAATATATATACATATATATATATATATATATATGATATAATGAATTACATATAGTATATATTATATGTAATATGTGATGTATAATATACACAATATATATCACATATCATATATATAACATATAATTTCATATTTATATATATATATGTGTGTGTGTATGTGTGTGTGAATAAAGCCCATCTACCTGTATTCCCTCCAGTAATTGCCTGGAGCCACTTTTATTTAACCAATAGTTTTACATTAGAGAGCAAGGTTAGCACAACCAAAGCTGGTATATGTGAAAATTCACTTTTCTTGAGGCAACTAGATCTTGGGATAAAGAATGTCGAGTTACAATACATAGCAACAGGCCAAACTTCAACAATGTAGTAGAGACTTTAGTATTTCTATTACCCTTGTTTTCTTGATTAGCTTTCTTTGAATTTCCACTCTGCCAAAAGTTCTCAGAAAAGCAATCTTCTCCTATTTTTATCACCCTATTTTATGTTTTTTACATTTTTATCCTATTATAACCCACATTCACTACTGGAATTTATTGACATTGTCCTGTGGTCTATCATTCAGTCATTGTTTTCCAATGTGACCTGTATACCTAGCCCTCTGGCTTAGAGGTATAAGTCGTGTTCTGCTCATTCAAGCAGCTGCACTCAGCACCCTCCTTACAATCTATGACCTTGTGTCCATGACTACAGAACTCATTATGCTGTATTTCTTTCAAATATTTGCAACTTGTGCTTAATGGATATTATGCTAATCTGTGGCACATAAGATAAATGGCAGAGATTATCTGCTGCCTTTCTTTAGCTTGCTGAATTTAAGTCAACACTGCCTCAGGTTTGTGCTTGTGTGTGCTTGGTGTCTTGTTGGCTTTCATATAGTTAGCTTCTTTCCTTCTCTCTCTCTCTCTCTCTCTCTCTCTCTCTCTCTCTCTCTCTCTTTCTTTTTTCACTACCATACTGTATCCTATGATACTCTGTTAAACTGTTATTTAAAAGGAACAGGGTATGCTATCTATTTCCATCATTGTATGACTTCCCAGTACTTGGTGTTAGAAATCAGGTGCTCTCACAGTGAATCTTCAGCAACTTAGCACCAGCAGCCACATCATCACCAGCTAACAAATGTAGCAGGCATACCCTTTAAAAGGTTCCCACTATCACAGGCCATTCTCTCAGTCTGTCAGTCCGTCCGTCTTTCTGTCTGTGTCTCTGTCTCTGCCTGTTTCTCTCTGCCTATCTCTCTACCTCTCCCCTCCTTCAAAATGGCCTTTTCCTCCTTCCTTCCTCCAATAAATCTCTTCTGTGAGATCTGTTATGTGGTATGGTCTCTGCAACATTCCCAAGGTACTCCTCCTCATAAACCCTAACATTGGTACCTATGACTTGGTAGGCTCTCCTAGTGCCTGTGCCCTTCAGGTCTAAATCACATGAGGATCCTATTCCTTATTTCCAGTCTGCCTGCAATAAACTCACCTTCTAGCTCACTTATTGCTGGGTCCTTCATCCATTACTGGCAGTTGGTAGTGATTCTAGTTACTCTTGGAAAGGGAGGTGCCCTCCTCTAATCATTTCCCTTCAGTGAAGTTTCACTTTTTATCTGAGCTTTTGCCTTTTGGCTTCATTCAAAAGCCCAGATACCAGGTATCAAATCTCTTCTCTTAAGCTGCTGGTCCAAGTCCAGTGAGGTACAGACCTGCTGAACAGCTTGCGCCTTCCTCATTGGGTCTCTATGGTTCCTAGAGATGCCTTGAACCATGGCCATGGAACTCCCCTCTTCTTCACCCAAGAGAACTGTGTCATCAATATGTCCTTGCTCCTCTCCAGGATGCCTCTTATACTACTTCCAACCCCTCGACCTAGCATATTCCTTAAGGGCCTCTAAACTTATCAACCTTTGCAGTCCAATCTGACTTCAATATCCCTTAGATCAACAATCCAAATGCAGCCAGGCAAGTGATGGGGAACATAAAAGGATTCCTCATTCCATATTTCTTTTATTTTCTCTACTCAAAGCCCTTTAGTTTTGTCTTCTCTCTCTCTCTCTCTCTCTCTCTCTCTCTCTCTCTCTCTCTCTCTCTCTCTCTCTCTCTCTCTCTTTCTCTCTCTCACACACACACACACACACTGTGTAAAAGTCCTGGATTTAACTTACAGTTGGTAGATCTGTAAGCTTGTTGCAAAGTGGGAACTGGGTGTGGGAGAAACAAAGGAGCTGGCCAGCTGCAGCTTTCACATCGACAGTACAAACCAGTTCTTCCCTGCAGCACCCACTCCAAACCCAGCTACTGATCTAATTCTTCTAAGACACTATTTGTGAAATTGATCCCAAATTCTTGAATCTCCTTCAGCTGCTGCTTTCCTCTGGCCTCCTGAGCCTTCTCTGGCTCCTGTAGCCTGCTCTGCCTCTGGCCTGCTGAACCCACTAAAACATCTTCCCTCTCTCCTGATCTTTCCTGGCTTTCTCTCTCCTTCCCCTGGAAGCTGCAGCTCTACCTGCAACAGCCTGAGACTTCTTTCTCATTTCCTTCCAGTCAGAGCTACCTGTTTCCTCTCTTGTTCTCCCTTTCCCCTTCCCCCCCCCTCTTTCTTTTTCTCTCCTCCCTTCCCTTCCTGGGCTTATACTTTGTGAATTTCCTTTCCTCCCTCCCCCTAGGAGCTGCCCACCATAGTTTTCAGTTCTTGGCTGTTGGCTGTTTCTCTTTGTTCCTTTACAGTTTTGCTCCTTATTCTAAGCCTTAACCATTTCTCTGGCTACTGGAGCCAAACTCTCCTCCCCTGGAGTTCCCCAAACATGGAAAACTTTTCCTCTTTGCATTGGCCTTCTGTACCCCTATTGGTCTCTCCACTAAACACACTTACTGGCTCTCTCCCCTCTGTAGTCTCCTGGCTTTCTCTGGCTCCAGCCTGCAGTCCTGCAGCTTCAGCTTTAACCTCCCTATTGGAGTTTATAGGAACAAACCCACACAGTGTTGTACACTGTAATTCTATCTTCCTCCACAGATCTAGCTTTATTACCACAGGATGGCCTCAGTGCATATCAGTAGTCAACATCTGGCAAACTTGATTTCCAAATTTTCACAAATAATTGCTACTGTTACTGCACAGACACATGATCCCCAAATATATTTTTTCAAATTGTTTTTATTTATATTACATTCCAATCTCAGCCCCTGTCCCAGGCCTGCCCTTACAAATCTTCTGGCCATTACCCTCTCTTCTTCTCAGAAAATGGGAAGCTGCTGTTGGAAACCACCTCACTGGGATGTCAAGTCCTAGCAGGACTAAGCACCTCCTTTCTCACTGAGGTTCAAACAGGCAGTCCAGGAAGGGGAAGAGGATCCAATGGCTGGCAACAGAGTCAGAGACAGCTCTCACTTCAATTGTTAGGGAATCCACATGCAGACCAAGCTGCACATCTGCTACAAATATGAGTGTGGGGCAGGGGAGGTAGGTCAAACCCTTGCATGATTTTTGATTGGTAGTTCAGTCTCTGTGTGACCATATGGGCCTAGGTTAGTTGACTCTGTAGGTCTTCTTGTGGGGTACTTGATCCCTCAGGCTTGCTCAACTCTGTTTGCCACTCTTCCACAGGACTGTCTGAGCTCATAGCCTGATATTTGGCTACAGCTGCCTGCATTTGTTTCCATCTGCTGCTATGTTCTTGTCTGCAACCATAGCAGAGTCTCACTAATAGTATTAGAGGTTGGCTTTCTCTCACAGAATGGGTCTCAACTTGGACCAGTTTAACAGCAGAAACCAAAGCTTCTGATACACTCTCTTCATATATAAAGCCAGGTGACAGGCTTCAGTTTCCTACAGCTATTACTAGTGTAGAGTGAAAAATTATGAAGATCATTTTATAAAATGATCTATAGATTCTTAGGTTTTTCTTTAAAAGGGGATGGAAAATTCTCTCTGGAACAAGATAAGAATGTGGACAGGCTAGTTACGGGAACTGGCTAACCACAAAAAGAAGAAAAGAATGCAAGTCAGCTAGGTGGAACCTGGAAGCTGGTGACCACAATTTCAGGGCAAGGCCGCAATGACAGGGCAGGACCACATTTTTGAGAAGAATAGGTATAGAGTGTTTTTTACATGATCCTGACTCACGTAAGTTGGGTTCCTCTGGAATTTTCCACTATGTCTCCTTAGCAACCCCCTAACCCCCTCCCCACCCTGGTTTGTGGTTTTCCCCTTTGAAAACCCTTCTCAGACCCACTGTCTTTGTCAATTCAGCTCCTGTGTGAGCAGACGAATTGACCGTTAGCCCGGCTAACTTTCCCGAATAAAAGCCTCTGCTGATTGCATCCAGATTCGGTGCCTTGTGTGTTTGTGGGTGGTCGTATCATCCTGAGACTTGAGTGAGGGTCTCCCCGGAGTGGAGGTCTTCACTAGGTTTAGACACAATTTATTTTGTTATGAAACTCAGAAAACAGAACTTAAAGTATCATTTTATTATCCCTTTGTTTAAAGAAACTGGCTTTTCAATGGCTGCTTTCAGTAATCAATCACCTGTGTATCTCATGTTGAATAACTACATAGAAAAAAATGTAAAGTATGTAAGGTCTGAAATATAAGTCTAAAAACATATTCTAATGTATATAAATACAAATTATGAAGGTATAAGAATGTGATTTACGATACATGTAACATGAAAACTGTTTCAAATCTCTTTCCTTCTCTATGCTATTGTTATATTCAGAGTTTTAACATTAAAAGATGGAATTCTGATAAGTTATTAATATAGCTCTGGTAAGTGTAAGGTTCCATGATTTGAATGATACCCCAGACTAAAATACTATGTAAATGCAAAGAGTGTTTTATTCTCCAGAAGACAGTCTACAAAGATAGAAACCCTGGATTGAGCTCCCAGGCCAGGTTGAAAGCACATTAGAGGAATTCCAGGGAGGGGTAGGTAACCTTTATCTTAATCTGTTTGCAAACTGTTCCTGAGGAAGTCTGCAAACTGCTGTTGACTCATTGTCCTTGCCTCAGGCCAGGTAGTAAAGCAGGTGTGGACTTGCCAGGACTTGCCCAGTTCTTAGAAACAGTTTTAAGTCTAGTCTCCTGAACTGGCAATTTGAAGTCTGTCATGGAGTCAGCCTGTCTCAGTAAGCACTAACTACTATTATCATAGTCACAAGATTTTAAATTTCCTTTGCTTGTCTTTTAGGTATAGAATTAAAAGTGCTTCTTATTGTGCTAAAAACACTTGTCTAATCTATATACAGCAAGTCTTCTGGATAGAAGAAAGAGTGTTCATGCTTTTAATCCAAAATCACTTTGGGTCCACAAGCTTCTACTATGACTCAGAGGAGTGAGTCTAGTGCCTTTTCTAAAATGTGGATTTCAGTATAGATTACAAATAATGGTAATGCTAACACATCTAAAAGTTACCTCTTTTTGTAAACTTAAAAAATTCTTGTAAGCTTCAGGGAATTAACTTGAATCTACCTCTCATGGGTCAAATGGGCTCAAGATAAATACTATCAATCAGCAGCCTGTTTCCCCACCTACCTATTCTGCCTGTTCCTGAGGTTGGTATCTCCTCTGCCCCTTTCTCTAGTCTTGGAATGCCCCTTCCACAACTACTAGGACCAGGGGCCTAAAAATTTCAAATGTGCACCTAAGAAAAAATTTTCCACCTAAACTCCTTAACTTTATCTTTTGCTCCTGATGTATAACCGTTGCAGTAACCTACCAGTTCCAAGTGTTCCCTCAAAATCTACATCCCAGACAGCTTGAAAGAGAATAGTCCCAGATGGTGCAGCCTCACCGACTCCTCTAATTGGTCCCTGCATGTTCCTAGCCCCAGTTAGTACCAGAGTGCCTGGAGAGCCAGCTCTTCTGGGATATGACCAACCTCCCAGCATTCTTGGGTCTCCAAAATATACCAATATCCCTAGACAGCAGGTAGCAGTTTGAAGAGCATATCGCCTTCATTCAGACCTCACCAGTCTCCCCTTATTATTTCCTCACATTTTATAATAAACAAAAGAGAAGAATATTAGAAACTAGGCTATCTCCCAGTTTTCCTTCAGTGACGAAGTACCAGCAGCAGCTGACCGATGCAGCACTCATACCCTTTAAAAGGTTTCCACCACAGACCATTCTCTCACTCTGTCTCTATCCTTGTGTCTCTCTGTCTCTCCTTGTCTCTCTGTGTGTCCTTATCTCTGTATATCTCTGTCTCTCTGTCTGTCTCTCTCTCCCTCCCTCCCTTATTCCCTCCCTCTGTCCCTCTCTCCCTCTCTTTCTCTCCCTCCACCTCTCTATTTCTCTCCAGTCCCAGCCCTAAAATGGCCTGTGTCCACACCCCAATAAGTCACTTGCCTGGAATCTGCTGTGTGGTGTGGTCTCTGCATCCTTCCCAAGGCACCCTGCCACATAAACCATTACACTTGGTGCTTAGACATTCCTATAAAAGACCATGGTTGTCCTTTACTGAGAAGTAATTCAGTGCAATGAGTAAATATAAAATATTTTAATTCCAATCTGAGAATACCATTCTAATAATGAAGTTTTCTGGTTTGGTTATAGATATTATATATGTATTTGGTCTCTTTATCACTTAAGTTATTCTTTCTGTTTCAGGACCATTTGCTTTTTAATCTAATCAACAGTCACTATTTTGTTTGCTTATGTTAGAATGAATTTATCTTCAATATTTTTGTAGCTATTTCTCTAAAAATTTTTCTATAATTTAGTAACTTTAAGTATTTTTCCCTTGATGGAAGATAACAAAATCACACATTGTATTTCTTGCCACCTTCTTTCCTGGTTTTAGTAACATATAAGTGTATTCAACAACATACAATGCAACTTTTATAATACATTCCAACTGTATTATAGCTACAGTTATTTTATTGTATAACTAAATTAATTCATAGACTGATATTCATTTTTATATTATTCTAGAATATAAGAATAGTCTTATATATATTCTATATATATTATATAGAAGAATATGTTCTTCTAGAATATAATATATTTTTCTAGAATAAAGTATCTTCTAGAAGTATATTAATATACTTCTAGTCTCATGAACTCTTTATGTGTTAGCCCAATTGTTTGCTCTAAAAATTTTCTACAAAGGGAAAATTTAAATAATAGGTTAGTAAAGAGCAAAATTCTCTTGACTCCAATATATAAATGCCAAATTCTCTTAACTCCAATATATAAATGCCAAAGATATTTTATTAGAATTTGTTGCTTTTGTCTAAATACATTTAAAATACACTAAAATATTAAAGATGATACATTATATATCCTTTCAATAAGCAATTTCCATTGTGATTATGAAGCTATTATTCATAAATTTTTCATATATTCATATTTTCTTAGTTGTATCAGAAAATAGTTGACATTTCTATTATTGCTGTTGTTATAGAGAAATCTTGCTAATTTTATGAATTGTTTCTACTTCTCTTTTTATTGGATATTTTATTAACTTACATTTCAAATGTTATATCCTTTCCCAGTTTCCAGTTCACAAACCCCCTATCTCATCCTCCTACCCCTGCTTCTATGAGGTTGCTCACCTACCCACTCTCACCTCAACACCCTAGCATTGCCCTACACTGGAACATAGGACCAAGAGCCTCTCCTCCCATTGTTGCCAGATAAGGCAATCCTCTGCTACATATACAGGTGGAATCATGGGTCCCTCCATGTGTATTCTTTGGTTGGTGGTATAGTCCTTAGGAGATCTGGGGCATCTGGCTGGTTGATATTGTTGTTCTTCCTATAGGATTGCAAACCGTTTAACCTCGTTCAGTCTTTTTTCTAACTTCTCCATTGGGGTCCCCTTGCCCATTCCAATGGTTAGCTGTGAGCATCCGCATCTGTATTTGTCAGGCTCTGGCCAAGTCTCTTAAGAGACAGCTATATCAGGCTCCTGTCAGCATGCACTTCTTGGCATCAACAATAGTGTCTGGGTTTGGTGTCTGTATATGGCATGGATCCCCAGGTGGGGCAGTCTCTGAGTGGCCTTTCCTTTAGTCTCTGCTCCACACTTTTCCTTGTATTTCCTTTAAACAGGAGCAATTCTAGGTTAAAAATTTCAAGATGTGTGTGTTTCTCCATCCTTCAAACAGGGACATTGCCTAAACTCTGGACATGCTCTTTATAGGTTCTTGCCCATTGTTGGGTATTTCAGCAAATGAGATACCAGTTCGGTCCTGGGAGCATCTTGCTTTCCTGGTATATGGACTTTCTGGTAGCTATTACCACCTCCACATCCCCAATTGCTACACACTTCTGTTCAAATTTCGGACACTCTATCATCCCTGTCTCCTCCAATACCTGATCATGCCCCTTTTTTTCTCCTCCCTCTAATCTGTTCCTCCCAAGTCCCTCCCACCCTCTACCCCCTGTGACTATTTTGTTCCCCACTCTAAGAAGAACTGAAACATCCACACTTTGGTCTTCTTCTTGAGCTTCACATAGTCTGTGAGTTGTATTGTGGGTATTCTGAGCTTTTGAGTAATATCCACTTATCAGTGGGTACATACCATGTATGTTCTTTTGTGAAAGTGTTATCTCACTCAGTATGATATTTTCTAGTTTCATTCATATGCTTGTGAATTTCATAAAGTCATTGTTTTTATTAGTTGAGTACTCCATTGTGTAAATGTACTACATTTTCTGTGTCCATTCCTCTGTTGAAGGAGATCTGGGTTTTTCCAGGTTCTAGCTATTATAGATAAGGCTGCTAAGAACACAGTGGAGCATGTGTCCTTGTTATATGTTGGAACATCTTTTGGGTATATCCCCAGGAGGGGTATAGGTAGCTGAGTCCTCAGGTAGTACTATGTCCAGTTTTCTGAGGAAGTGCCAGACTGATTTCAAGAGTGGTTGTACCAGCTTGCAGTCCCACCAGCAATGAAGAAGTGTTCCTCTTTCACCAAATCCTCAACAACATCTGCTGTCACCTGTGTTTTTGATCTTAGCCATTCTAATTGGTGTGAGGTGGAATCTCAAGGTCATTTTGATCTGCATTTTCCTGATGACTAAGAACATTTCTTTAAATTATTCTCAGTCACTCGAGATTCCATGGTTGAGAATTCTCTGTTTAGCTATGCACTCCACTTTTTAATAGGTTTATTTGGTTTTCTGGAGTCTAACTTCTTGAGTTCTTTGTATATATTGGATATCCTCTCTCTATCAGATGTAGGATTGGTGAAGATCTTTACCCAGTCTGTTGGTTGCCATTTTATCCTACTGACAGTGTTCTCTGCCTTACAGAAGCTTTTCAATTTTATGAGGTCTCATTTGTTGACTGTTGATCTTAAAGCATAAGCCATTTGTGTTGGTGTGTTCAAGGTTCTTTCCCAATTTCTCTTCTATTAGATTCAGTGTATCTGTTTTTATGTGGGGGTCCTTAATCCACTTGGACTTCACCTTTGTATAAGGAAATAAGAATGAGTCAATGTGCATTGTTCTAAATGCTAAGTGCCAATTGAACCAGCACTATTTATTGAAAATGCTGTCCTTTTTCCACATGACAGTTTTAGAGTTTTTGTCAAAGATCAAGTGACCATAAGTGTGTGGGTTCATTTCTGGGTCTTCAATTCTATTCCATTGATCTTCCTTCCTGTCGCTGTATCAATAGCATGCAGTTTTTATCACTATTGCTCTGTAGTACAGCTTGAGGTCAGGGATGGTGATTCCGCCAGAATTTCTTTTATTGTTGAGAATAGTTCTTGCTATCCTGGGTTTTTGGTTATTCCAAATGAATTTGCTAATTACATTTTCTAACTCTATGAAGAATTGAGTTGAATTTTGATGGGGATTGCATTGAATTTGTAGATTGCTTTCAACAAGATAGGTATTTTTACTATGTTAATCCTGCCAATCCATGAGCATGGGAGATCTTTCCATCTTCTGAGATCTTCAATTTCTGTCATCAGAGACTTAAAGTTTTTGTCATACAGATCTTTCACTTGCTTGGTTAGAGTCATACCAAAATATTTTATACTGTGACTATCGTGAAGGATGTCATTTCCCTAATTTCTTTCTCGGCCTGTTTATCCTTTGAGTATACAAAGGCTACTGATTTGTTTGAGTTAATTTTATATCCAGCCACTTTGCTGAAGTTGTTTATCAGGTTTAGGAGTTCTTTGTGGAATTTTTGGAGTCACTTAAGTATACTATCATATCATCTTCAAACAGTCATGTTTTGACTTCTTCCTTTCAAATTTGTATCTATTTGACCTCCTTTTGTTGTGTAATTTCTCCAAGTAGTACTTCAAATACTATATTGAATAGATAGGGAGAGAGTGGGTAGCCGTGTCTAGTCCCTGATTTTAATGGGATTTCTGCTTTTCTTCTGTTGCATATATCCTAAATAGGGCTATAAAATGCATCAATAGCATTAACTTTTTAAAAGCTCAAAATATTGTTGGTATTCAGCCACATTCTGCTAGAATCTCTTGGGAATAAACAATGAAAAGTTAACAGCTATAAGAAGAGGTGGGAAGTGGCAGAGAATCTCCAATTTAAAAGCAATCGAAAAAGTAAAATTTACAATGCACACCAGGAAAAATAGAGTTTATACTGATGTATTACTGACATGTTTCTATTCTCACTAAGAAGAAAAAAATGGAGCCATAGCGCAAGACAGAAATGAATTCTAAGGTATGGATTACGTCTTATGAAATAGCTATATATTCAATCAGATGGAGGTTGGATATTCCAACAATGTTTGTGTCACTGTTGCACCAACTTATCATGTAGCCATGTTACCACTGTAGATCATAGGGTTTTAGCTAGGTTTGTACATACCCTTTTCGACTGGTAGCATATAGTAGTACCATCCAGACCATTAACACTAACACAAATATTACTCACTAAGACACAGAAGTTCAAGTTAAGTACCAGGTAGACTTCTCCATGTTCACTGAGGTATGTAGGTGTTGTTCTGTCTTCAGCAACAGAGTCTTACCATCACTTTATAGAGAGCAACCAATAGCCTTTGCAAGAGCCTGAAGTATTTGAAAGATCCCATAAAATCCCTTTGGCCAACAATTAATTATATAGGATTCATTCCTGGAACTGAAGTTTTCATTTGCTGGTGAACTTTCTTTTCCCTATTATTTGGTGATGTCAATATTTTTTTCATATATGTATATATTTTAAGAAGTTTCTGTGATAGTAACTTACATATAACCCTTTAATGTTAGTTGTTCCTGCCTGCATTGCCTGACACTACTCCTGCTCATTCTGTTCTTTATTGAATCTCAAAATTTCTTTTTGAAAAGATTCTTTTTATGCATCTAATGAAATTATCATATGTTTTCTCTTTTAGTTTGTTTACATGGTAGATTATATTTATCACTTTATGTGTTTTGAGCCATCCTGTAATCTCTGGAATGAAGCCTACCCAATCATTATAGATGAGTTTTGATGTGTTCCAAAAATTCTTTGTTCCACCTCTTATACTCCATTCTTGAGCTTTGTTTCCAAAGTTCTTGTTTGAGTTTCTAAATCTTTCATTTCCAGGTTTTCCTCAGTTTGGGTTCTCTTTATTGATTTTTATTTAAATGTTCATGTCTTGAACAGTTTCAATCATTTTCTTCCACTATTTATCTGTGTTTTCGTAGATTTCATTAAGGGATTTGTTTCCTCTTTAGGTAACCCTATCATATTCATAAAGACCTTTTAAGGTCATTGCCTTGTTACCATTCTATGATGAAATTCTTCTGTGATAGCATTGCTGGGGTCTTGTGTAGACATATTGTCTTACCTGTTATAGATTATATTTTTATGGTAGTATTTAAGCATCTGAATTTGGGAACATTGTAATTTTAAGTGTAGATATCTAGTCTTGTCTTGGGTATTTTGTTCCTTGGTTTCTTTTGTCCTCTGTGTTTCTTAGGAGAGCATAGTGGCAGTGAATTTCCAGGTAGGAAATTTTTCTGGGATCCTGATATGTGTGGCAACTGAGGGCTTCTGGGTAAAAAGTGTTTCTAGGTATGTATAAGAATGGGTATTGACTGAGGTATGCTCAGGAAAGAGAAAAGCAGGGTGTCCACCAGTCTTTTCTTAGTTCCCAAGAAACAGGGACAAAAGTAAGCAAATTCCACAACAGGAGTCTGCTACAAATCTTGGAGTGACACTGGGAAATTGAATTTGGATCAGAGGAAGAAATGTCAAGATCTCAAGCTAACCTACCTTTTTTTCTCTTGCCTACTTGCTTCTGTGGCATTCTTTGCTAGAGGATTCATGAGGATGCTTACTGTACTTGGAGCCTAGAATGACGAGGTAAGTCATAAAAGTTTGGAGAAGAAGACCTGTATGATTCCTTAGAGGTGGTGGAAGAGAGGAAGGGAGGCCAGAAAAGGTGGCCTGCTACTAAGTTGGGGGAGGGAGGAGGGAAATGCATGTCCATATTATTCCATGCAAAAAAGGACTTTGAAAAATCTAAAATCACTTTATGATAGTTCCTGGGAAGATTAGGAATACAATGGACATATCTGAACAAAATAAAGGAATTTTACAAAAAAACAATAGCCGACTTGGAAAGTCAAAGCAGTTCTACTAAATCTGAAACAAGAAAGGTTAGTTTACTTTCTCCATAGTACTTGAAGTTTTATATACTAGAGCAATACAACAACTGAAGGGCATAAAAGGGATGGAAAAGAAAGAAGTCAAAGTATCATTATTTTTAAAATGAATGATGCTATATATAAGTGGCCCTACAAATTCCATCTGGAAAATTCTACATCTGATAAACACTTTTAAGCAAAGTAACAGCATATAAAATTAACTCACAAAAATCAGTAACCTTCTTATATACCGATGACAAATGGATAGAGAAAGCAATCTAGGAAACAACACTTTTAACAATAGCCTCAAACAATATATCTTGGGATAACTATAACCAAGTAAGTGAAAAACTTTTCTGACAAAACTTTTTAAAGACATTGATGGAAGAACTTAAAGATATTAGATGATGGAAAGATCTGCTTGTGGGTTAGTAGGATTAATATCATAAAATTCAATTCCATCCCTATCAAAATTGCAGCACAATTATACACAGATTCTGAAAGATCAATTTTCAGCTCAATATGGAAACACAAAAGGCCCAAGATAATTAAAACAATCCTAAATAGTAAAGTAACTTATAGAGGTTTCACCATCCTTGACATCAGATTGTACTCCAGATCTATAGTAACAAACAACAACAAAAAAGGCATGCATGGTATTGGCACAAGACATAAATATTGATCAATGGAATAAAATTGAAGGCCTAAGCACAAATCCACACATTGATGGGTACCTGATCTTTGATCAATAAAGCAGAAATACACTGGGAAAAAGACAGCACCTTCATTAAATGGCTCTTCTCAAACTGGATGACGACTTGTAGAAAAATTCAATCAGATTCATGTTTTTCACCTGGCAAAAACTCGACTCTAACTGGATCAAACGCCTCACTCTAAAACCACCTGAACCTGATAGAAGAGATTGGGGGAAATAGTCTTGAACTCATTGCAACAGGAAAAGTGACAATACCAACACCAGTAGTGCAGACACTGAGATCAAAAATTAATGGGATCTTATGACAGTGACAAACTTCTATAAGGCAACTAACACTGTAATTTGGACAAACAGGCAGCCTGAAGAATGGCAACAGGTCTTTGCCAACTACACACCTGATGAAGGGCTAATACAGAAAATATACAAAAAATAAAAAAATATTAGATATCAAGAAAAAAAACAACTCAACTTTAAAGGGTACAGATCAAAACATAGAGTTCTCAAAAAAGAAAATAGAAATGGATGAAAAGCTCTTAAAGAAATGTTCAACATCGTTAGTCATGAGGGAAATGAAAATCAAAACTACTTTGAGATTTCATCTTCTACCTGCCAGAATAGCTAAGCTCAATAAACCCAGTAACTCTAGTTGGTGAGAATGTAGAGTAAGAGTAATATTAATCCATTCGTAGTGGCAGTACAAACTCATACAGCCACTGCAGAAATCACTTTGCAAGTTCCACTAGAAGATAAGAATTGATTTACATCAAATCCAGCTCTACCACTCCTGGGCACATACCCAAAGAACATTTCCTCGAACCACAGACTTGCTCACACACATTTATTTCTGCTCTATTCGTAATAACCAGAAATTGGAAACAACCTATATGTCCCTCAACAGAGAATGTATTTAAAATGTAGTACATTCATACTACACACACATGTAAAATTTACAAGCATATTGGAATAAAAATAGGATCTATTTGATAATTCCAAGACATGCAACTCACTTTAAAATACAGATAAATACTTAAGGTGAAAAGAAGAAAAGTGATTTCCAATTAAATAGAACTAGAGAACAAGTAAGTATTGGTGTTCTAATAGTTAACAAGGTACACTCTTTAAAGCAAAACTAGTGAGAAAAAAATGTAGAACACTTCATGGAACAAGGATCCAACTTATGAAAAAGACATTATTACTTATAAAATATGCATACTAAACACAGTGCAACTAATTTTATAACAAATGCTACTAGTATAAAGACACAGGCTAACACTAACACATTACTAGTGTGTTGGTTACCTTAATACCCAAATTTTACCAATCAGGCAAAAAGAAATGTCCAAGCTAAGTGGCATCACAAATGAAATGAACCTTATCAACACCTACTGAACACTCTATCCAAAGAATGCAGAATACACACTCTGTCAAACAGGCCATAGAAGTTTGTTTAAAATTGGTCACAGAAAATAAAGCAACTTTTAATAAAATTGAAATAATTGTGTTCTCTCTGATGAAATAGAATAAAACTAGAAATTAATAGCAAAAGAAAGTGTAAAAGATACACCAACTCTGGATATTGACTGACAGTGTATTGAATGATAATTTAGTTATCAAAGAATTAAAATATCAGAGAAAATAAAACAGTATATAATCAAAAAAATATAAAAATACAACCTACCCTGGTATCTGGAATATAATGAAAGTATTCCAAACAGAAAAGTTTATATCAACAAAGGCCTATATGAAAATATCAGACAGATTTCAAATGAAAACATTAATGATACGCCTTAGAGCCATATCAAAGACAAATAAAACCCCAAATAAGAAGGAAGAAAGTAATGGATACTTTCAGGGCACAAATTAATGAAATGGATATAAAAAGCACAGTTAATAAAATGAGTTGTTTTTTTTAAAAAAAGATAAGACTGAAAAACAAGCCAAAATAAAATAAAATGACTGAAATTAATAAAATTAATGATGAAAGGAAGAGATAGCAATGAAAATAGAAAATAATTAGAATGTACCTTCAGAACCCACATACTACTAAGTTGGAAAAAATCTAAAAGGAATATATGACACAAAATACCTACTAAAATAAAACCAAGATGAATGAAAAAATTTCAACAGATATATAAAATTCAAAGAATTATAGCAGTATATTTTTAATCTTCAAACTAGAAAACATGCAAGCTCAGATCAATTCATTGCTGAATTATATCCAACTTTTAAGGAGCATCATTGTTTCTTAAGGGAAAAAATACCAACAAATTCTTCTGATGAAATTAATATTACCCTGATACCAAAATCATATAAAGATAGAAATAAGATAAAATTATTTGTGAATCTCCCTGGTGAATTTAGACACAAAAATCCTAAAACAAACAAAGGAAAAGAAAAGAAAAAAGAAACAAAATCTGTTACAGACTATTTGGTTACCCATCAGAACCAGATTATGAAATTCTGTTGTTGAACACTTTGCAGAACATAGAGAAATCAAGCTGGAACTAAGCTGAAAGTTTTATCTCTGCTGGCTAGCTTTCATAGTGCCAGAAGGTGCTATTCAGACTGCTTGCTGAGAAAAGTCATCAAAAATTCTATTTCTAAACCCAAATTACAATAATGATATGCCTAGAAAGATGTTTTCACTGTTACCAATAGTAGCGTGACTATTATAAAGGTAACCAATGGCTTTTTTGTTAGATTTCAGGCCAGTACCATACGAAGGGATTCATGATGGTACTATAAAAATAATCAAGAGCCTGTGGCTGGGATGATCATAGGTACAAGAGTCATGGCTTACTAACTGCTTTTTTTTTTAATTAATCATTTCATTTGTTTACATTTCAAATAATGTCCTCCTTCCTGGTTACCCTTTTATAACCCCCTCAATCCCATCCTCTCTTTTCACCCTTCCTTTGCCTCTATGAGGGTGTTCCTCCACTCACTCTCCCACTCCCACCTCACTGCTCTATTATCCCTCTACAATAGGGCATCAAGCAGAACCAAGCTCCCCCCACATTGATGTCAGATAGGGTCATCTTCAGGTACATGTGTATCTGGAGCCATGGATCCCTCCATGTACACTCACTGGCTAGTGGTTTAGACTCTGAGAGCTCTGGACTATCTGGTTAGTTGATACTGATCTTCCTATGGGGTTTCAATCCCCTTCAGTTCCTTCAGTCCTTCCCCTAGCTCTTCCATTGGCATCTCTGGGCTCAGTCCAAGTATCTGCATCTGTATTGATCAGGTGCTGGTAGAACTTCTCAGGAAACAGCCATACCAGGCTTCTGCCAGTAAGCACTTCTTGGCATCAGCAATAGTGTGTAGGCTGGTGTCTGCAGATGGGATGGATCCCTAAGTGGAGCAGTTTATGGGTGGCCTTCTCTTCAGTCTCTGTTCCATTTTTTGTCCTGTCTTTCCTTTGGACAGGAACATTTCTGTGTTAAAAATTTTAAGATGGATGGTTGACCACATTGCTCAACTGGATGCCATGCCTATCTACTGGAGGTGGTCTCTACAGGTTCTATCTTCCCTTTGTTGGGTATTTCAGCTAAAGTCATGTCTGAACTGCCTTGTATTTAATGGATACTTGCTTATATAGAGACAACTGAAAGGACTGGCCTTTCTCCGTGTTCCTTTCTGCATCTACTCTTGAAGTTTCATAAGATAAGCTTCTTTTGAGATGAGTAGTAACAAGTATACAGAAGGATAACAGGTCTACATGAAGAACATAAATGTCTTTGAAGTGATGATCCTAAATAGGACATCTAGATCACCCTTTCAAGGCTCAGAGACATTCACAGAGGAGAGAACAGGAAAAATGCAAAAGCCAAAAGATGAAGAAAATTGCTGAAAATTGGCACTTCTGTACAGCACACAGCAGCCATTGCACCTGTGAATTCATTGCAGCTGTGGTCACTGACACAAGACCTTCAGAAGACTAGATCTTTCACTATTCTATCATATATCATAGAGATGGTTATGAGGCCCCACTATTCACTGAACATTTGGAAGCAATTAACAGAGGCCAAGGGAAAGACTATTTTCATACTCAGTGTAGCCACTGAAATGCTGCTCAAGTTGCAGTAAATAACCACCACAATCCATGCTCATGTTAAGAAACATAATTAAAATCAGTAGCCCCAAATTAAGACATTGAAGTCAGAGGGGATCTGTTTGGGAAGGAGGAGAGTTTCATCAGGAGAGGAAAGGAACAGAAGGGAATATTAAGGGCTAAAATGTCCACTAGGTCATTATGGTCATGTATGAAATTATCAGAGTTAAAAAAATAGCCATTACAAATTAAAATATTTTTTAATTTAAAAAAACAGGCAAACAAAACACAACAGCACATCAAAAAGTCTGTTCTCCGTGATCAAGGTGGCTTAGATTCAGGAATCCTAGATGATTAAATATATTCCAATTAATAAGCACAATACAACGTATAAGTAGACTCAGGGCAGAAAGAATATGAAAAGTACACTAACAAAACTCATCATCACTTGATGAGAAAACCTTGAAGAAACTAACAATAGTAGGAACATCACTTAACATTGTAAAAGATATATGACAAATACATACCCAACATTATACTTAGTAAGGAAATATTCAAAAGTAATTGCATTAAATAATCAACAAAAGTAATTGCATAAAAAAATCAACATTTATGAGAATGTCTTCTTTTCCTACTCTATTCTATATACTATTTGAAATCTTAGTAGATAAAAAAGAAATAAGAATAAAAATAGAAAAGAAAGATGTAATTGTGTTAATTGAAGACAATATAATCCTATATGTAAAAGGCAGTATAAATTAGACAAGATAGCTCTTAGAACTCATATAGTAACTTTCAGTAATTGTACAGAATACAAAATCATCTTATAAAGCCAGTACCCTTCATGTAAATAGCTAGCAAATATGGTGGGAAAGAAATCAGTAAAAACAATCTCATTTATAACACCGTTACTGCTCAGTGATGATGAGCACATCCCCTGTGTTAAGATGACCTGCAATACATAATGTTCCATATTAAAAAGACTTTCTAAGACAATAAAATACCTCTAAATTAATTGAACAACGAAAGTGAAAGACCTCTATGATGAAACTTATAAATACTGAAGTAAGGAGGTGGGCAAGATTATAGAAGATGGAAAGCCTGACTACATTCACAGTTGAAAAGGAACTAATTCCATGAAGATTGTAATGTTACCTAGGTTTATCTACAGATTGAATTTTATATTCATCTAAATTTTAGTACTAGACTTTACAGGAACAGAAAAACAATCCTGAAAAATCACGCAAATGACACTCGATAGCCAACACAGTCAAGTGCGAGATCAACAACGATAAATTATCACTATATCTGATTGAAAATAATACTACAAAACCAAAATAATTTTTAAAAATTATCTTACCACCAAAAAAGAAAGAAAAGACATGTAGAATAAAGAAAAAGTTTCAAATTTAAATCTCTGCAACTACAGCTCCCTGATACTTGACAAAGTTGCTGGAAACAAAGATGGAAACAAATGCTGTAGCAAAAATGGACTTTTCTACAATCACTCTTACAGTACTGGGTATTCACAAGAAGAAAACTAAAACTGAATCACTGAATCTATAACCCTCATCCTGATTAAAAATATACATTTGAAATGGCCCAAATACCTTAGTTTAAGAACAAAAACTCTTGGGCATTTCAAGGTTCTGGGCTAATATCCAATAATCAGTGAGTGAATACCATGTGTGTTCTTTTGTGATTGGCTTACTTCACTCAGGATGCTAATTTCTAGTTCCATCCATTTACCTAGGAACCTCTCGAATTCATTGTTTTTAATAGCTGAGTAATACTCCATTGTGTAAATATACCACATTTTTTGAATCCATTCCTCAGTTGAAGGACATCTGGGTTCTTTCCAGCTCCTGGCTATTATAAATAAGGCTGCTATGAACATAGTTGAGCATATGTCCTTGTTATATGTTCGAGCATCTTCTGGGTATATGCCTAGGAGTGGTATAGCTGGATCCTCAGGTAATGCTATGTCCAATTTTCTGAGGAACCGCCACACTGATTTCCAAAGTGGTTGCACCATCTTACAGTCCCACCAACAATGGAGGAGTGTTCCTCTTTCTCCACACCCTCGCCAGCATCTACCTTGAAATGCCCAAGATGCAACTCACAGGCCACATGAAGCTCATAAAAAAGGAAGACCAAGTGGGGGTGATTCAGTTCTTCTTAGAAGGAGCAACAAAATACTCAAGGGAGCAAATATGGAGACAAAGTGAGGGACAGAAACTGAAGGAGGGGCCATTTGAAGACCTTTCCACCTGAGTATCCATCCCATGTGCAGTCACCAAAGGTAGATGCTGATGTGGAAATCAGGAAGTGCATGCCAATAAGGGCCTGATATGGATGTCTCCTCAGAGACCTTCAAGAGTCTGACATATTCAGAGGCAGATGCTCACAACTAGCCATTGAACTGATCATGAGGTTCTCAATGGAGGAGTTAGAGTGAGGACTGAAGGAGATGAAAGGGTTTGTGGCACCATGAGGAGAGCAACAATACCAACCAACCACAGCTCCCAGGGTCCTAACCACCAGCTTGGGAGCACTTAGGGAGGGATCCAGGGCTTCAGCTGAATATGTAAGAGTGGAGGGCCCTGCTGGGCACAGGTGGAAGAAAAGATCCTTGACCTCATGAAGGCTGGACGCCCCAGGAGGTGGGAATTTTGAGGGTGGGGAAGTGGGAGTGGGGGGGGGTAGGTGGGGGTTACATCCACGGAGAAGAAGGAGGAGGGGTAAGGGGATGGGGGGGTTCCCGGGTGGGTGGGGGATGGGGTAAGGGGATAACATATGAAATGTAAATAAAATATCCAATAAAAAAATATATAAAAAAAAACAACAAAAAAAAAACAACAAAAACTCTTAGAGGAAAACAAGTAGAAATCAATCCAATATTGGAAATAACAGTCTTCATTTGGAAGTCTGGTTCTGGACAAAAAAATTTATCTGATTTAGCAAGAAAATGTTACTAATGTATTAAATATACCAAAAGATTTAGATAGGCATTTGGAAGAACACATTGATGCTCTTATCCTATTCAAATTACTAGAAGGAGGTTCAGAATTTAATGGTAATGAGCCATCTTGAATGTCATGCCAAATACCATTGGATTCATGTTAGTTCTACAATTTACAGTGGTAGTCATTATAATTAGGAAGAAGTTTAATGACACTTTGCAGTGTATTTGGCATAATTTTAACACTTCTTGGGATGCTTTAATGATACATAGGGAGCTTATGAATTTCAATAATACTGCCCTGCTGAACGTTGATGTGGTAGATACTGCAGGTAAAATTACCCATGGCCTGAGGTCAGTATTTCTATTTTGGTCAAGCTTCAAAAATGACATATATAGTTTGATCATGCTAGCCCTTTTTGTCCCAAGAATATTTTTATTCCTGCCCATTGTGTTAAAGCTTTTCTTTAACAACATCAACATGTTGGCAGCCAAAGGACAGGACTTGAACTTAAAAATGGACCCCCAGACAGAGTTAGTAAATTAACAGGCTGGCAAGCTAAGGATGAGTTAATTTCTGCACAGAGCCTTACCAATCTAAGACAGAAGTGCTTTTGATAATGCATATTCCATGACAGGTAAGGAAGGCACTCTTGTCAGAATGACCTAAGACAGGCTCAGTCTTGTTTATGAAATTAAAAAACGGGGGAGAGGCAGAGAGCCTTTGGGGCTACTTGGCAAGAATCTGACATGGGCCAAGGACAAGGAAATAGGCTGCTTGGCAGGAATATGACAGTGGACAAGGACAAGGAAGTAGGCTTCAGGGAGGAATCTGACATTAGGCTAGAACAAAGAAGTAATCTCAGGCAGGAATCTAAATTTTAGGCTAGAACAAGGAAGTAGGCTTTAGACATGAAAATGACCTTGGGCTAGGACAGAGAAGTAGACTCAAATACTTTAGTCATTCTGATAAGCCCTTAGAAATAGTTATCACAGGAGTGTTCACATAATTGGGTTTAATGCTTTGCTTTTTCTTGGAAATTCTTATAAACCAATAATAAAAACAATTGACAATATATTAAAGTATGATTGTACAGAAATACAAAAGTCATAGCTTTCATAGAAATATTTTAGTAATAGAATCAAACAGATATTACAGCTATCTCAAAAGAGAAGTCCTAAAATACAAAATGCATATGTATGCTTGCCAGTCAATGATTGTGTGTATGCATGAGTGTATGAATATATACATATCCGTGTGTGTGTGTGTGTGTGTGTGTGTGTGTGTGTGTGTGAATGTATTTGTGTGGGGTACGTTTGTTTAAGTAAGTGTGGCATATACATTTATATATTTGTACATATATGCTCATGTACCTGTGAAAACCAGAGATTGATATTAGATGCCTTCCACTGTTGCTTTCTGCCTTGATTTGGTCATAAAGTTTGTCATTGAATCTTGAGATCACTGAATAAGCAAGATCACCCAACCACCAAGCACTGAGGTCCACATTTTTAGTGCTGGAATCACAAACACATGTTACCATGCCTAGACATTTAGCTGTCTGCTGGTGCTTTAGGTACTATGCTATCTTCTCAGCCTCAACTAAACTCAAATTTATGTAAAGTTTTCTTATAAAAGAAAGTTTAAATACAATTTTATATGAGAAAAATTTACAGAGGGTAAAATGAATTTTTTTAAAAAAAATTAACTTTTACAAGACAGAATCTATTTTCATGTCTAAGAGCAAGAAATTTTTTCCATTGCTATAATTTATCTATGAATTGCAAAGTTATTAAAATGGCTTAGAGGTGGTGAAAAGCTAATCTTAACATGGAAAGGTATTGCAATGACTGAATCTGTTTATACCTTGAAAATTCACATGGTGAAATTTAATCCCACTATGATAATATCTGGATCTTTGTACCTTGGGAAGTGATGAGGTCATAAAAGGAAAGGCTTTGTGAATGGGATTAAAGCCCTCACAATAAAAATCAAGGACAGTGCTCTTGAAAAAGCTAGTTTTTCTGGCTCCTTATTGTAAGGCTTTAAGCTGCTATCACTGTGAAAAGTAAATTTCTGTGTTACAGAAGACACATACTTGATAACATTTTCCTGCAACAAACTAGTCAAGCTAAAACAAGTGCTCTCTAATCTAAACAAGGCACAGGTTTCTTTGTTTGTTTGTTTGTTTGTTTTATGAGAACCATCTAAAAATCTTTTCATTTATCTTAAACTTATTTGCAAATCTCTTTCAAGGTATAGTGTGGATTTTTATGTTCTTTGACTAAGGGATCTACTTTGAAGAAAAACATTGTACTTTTCTCCTTCCTGGATGCTACTTCTCAGAGTAGTGGAAGGTGTTATATAATCTATTAAAGGAGAAAAATCAATCAATGGACCTCCCAGTTCCATATTCTGTGAATAACAAGGACTGGCCCACAAGATAACCGTTGTGATAGTGGCACTACTTTCTTGGGAGTAACCAATAGTTGTCTAATTAGACTTTAGGCCCACTCAGTAGGAAAGAAGGTATGCCTAGTACTATTAACATAACCAAGAATGTGTGTGTAGAGACCATAGGCCCTAGAGGAAAATCTACTAGTTCTATTTTGACAAATTAATACTATTTTCACCTACCTTGTAAATAACTATCCTCATATTCTTATGTAAGTATCAGAGCTCACCTCTCATCACATATTCTTCATTTTTCAAAACATAGAATTGGGTATGATAGCCTTGTCCCAATGGTAATGAAGTATCAATGTATTGGTAGCTATGGCTGTGACCACAGTAATAAGCTATTGACACTCTGATAACAAAGGGGAATAAGGTCACAGTACTCTAACCTGGGATTGCTGTCATGATTTTCTATTACTTCCCAACAGCTGAAAATGATTTTAGGAGATACTAGAGTACACTGAAAGAGGAGAGTTAACTAAAAGTAGTACTCCATGCCAAAGCTTCCATGATGTCAGTATACATGAAGAGTTGAGTCCTCGTAGTGGTTTTTCTGTAACACAATAAACTCATGGATTCACCAAATTGGACTTAGGTGAAATCATTACTTGATCTGTCCTCAGTGGCCTATCTGGGATAATGGGTGCTACTTCATGTCTTCCCAGTAGTAACATCCATTCAACATTCTACTCTGAACATCACTACTATTTCTCTTCCTCCTCCTCTTCCTCCTCCTCCTCCTCCTCCTCCTCCTCTTCCTCCTCCTTTCATGGAGAGATGTAGCAGGGTGCAAAGGAAATATTATAAATGCTACCATCCATTTCTCCATCAACTATGTTTGCCTCTGTCAAGTAAATAGGACTGTTTTAGGCTTATTGGGTGTCTGCCAGCTTTGTGCCTCTCCACTCTCTTCTTTCTCTGCCAGACTTCAAATGTAAGCTGGATTCTTCTCCCCAACCCTCTCTTCTCCTCTCCCCTTCCCTCCCCTCCCCTCCCCTCTCCTCCCCTCCCCTCACCTCTTCCTCCTCCCCTCCCACTCCCCCCCCCCTCCGCCTCCTCTTTCTCCTCTTCCTCCTCCTCAATACCTGTTGCAGTCCCCAAAGAGACAACTGTGTCAACCTACGTGTAGAGTTTGATTTTGTATTATTTTTAAATTTTTCTTAAATAAACAATTATCCTAAAAGTTAATTTTAAATGAAATCACTGGCACACCAAATTGCGCTCTCTCCTGCTCTCTTGTTCTCTTGTGTCTCTCTGTCTGTGCCTCTCTCTCTCTCTCTCTCTCTCCTTCTATGTGTGTGTGTTTATGTATTTGCAGGTACACAGTGTGTATACATGTGCACCTATGGATATTTGCATGTGAAGGTAAACTATTTATGTTATTCCTAAAACAAAAGCCACCTTATTTATTTGAGATAAAGTCTCAAATTAGCTTGTCATCAAGTCCTGGAGATCTGCCTACTCTATTTCCCTAGTGCTTTGTATATAACACCATGCCATACATTTCTATATGAGCTCTGTGATTGAACTCAGGTCCCAGTGATTAAAGACAATCACTTTATGAACACAGCTGTCACTCCCATCTCAGCATTAATTCTTAACATAAAAAAGAAAGTAATCTCTTGTTCTTTACCAGAAAGTCTATGCTAGTGCCAATATTGTTACCTTTCAGCCAGTTCATAATGTTATGCCTCCTGTAGTTGTGCCAGCCTGCAACCAAAGAATAGGCTTCTGATTCTAGAAGTAAGACTTCTCTTCTACTTATAATAGATTGGGCTCAGAGACAAATCTAGTTACAGGCATTCCCTGGCTTTTGCTTCTTTTCTATAAAATGGAAATACTGTTATATGGAATGCAAAGATAAATGAGATTTTTTCCTTCTCATTATTCACCAAAAATATAAATAAATTCATTGCTCCTTAGATTATACAAAATATTTTTATGTGGTTGAGGACTATCCATTTCACAGAACTAGAGAGAATCCTTATGAAAATATAACCTTCAACATTACACTGAACATCTATTCTCTACAGCAGGGGGCATCAGAATCCCCGCCTGGGTGCTGCATTCAGTAGTTCTAGGCTGGATTGGAAATGTTAATCTTTCATGTCTCTGGAGATGTTGCTGCTGGTTAGGGACCACACTAGGAAAGCTCACTGAGAATAGGGCTACATGACTGGACTATTTACTCCATGCAGAAGCATAGTGGCTGCTAACCTCAAGGAAGAAGGAAATTAACTCCTATTCAAAAAGTACTTAAAACTTTGGAGTTTTAAAACAAAACATTTTTATTAAGAATGAGTTTAACTTCTTTGTACTGTCATCCAGAAGGAAGAAAATTTAGACCAATAATGATGTTCATATTTTGTTTCTGCTGGCATTTTCCATTTCTCTTAAAAGACTTCCATTCTCAAGGAAATCAAGTCAGGTTCTGAATTTTTATTGGCTTATTTCTTTCAGTATAAAAATACATAACAATGTAAAACATGGATGGGGAGCAAAATATTCACTGATGATATTTCATGGCAAATGCCCATTTCTCTATTTCTCCTGATGCTCTCATGTTCAGTGTTTTATTTTCAACGTTAGGTCAGAGATAAACAGCAATGCACTGTAGGCTTAGATTTTTTTTACTATCTACTTTAATAAGGGTTCTCAAATGCTTTGACCACCCCTTACCTTTCTAGCTCACCGTCAAAAAAGTAGGGGAGAAAAGATGGTAAATAGGACAAGGGGATGTGAAACTATTTAGAAGTAGTTCTTTGAAGTGATTCCAATCTCCGATGTCAGGATACTGGAAGTCCAGTTCAGTACTAGCAGGGTACCAACAGTCCAGTTCAAAAATGACGTCAAGTATGAATCATCAGTGGCAGCACAGTCCAGCAGAAATAGCCAGACCTCTGTCAAGTCAGCATGAGTCAGCTGGAGTTCCAGAAGTTCTCCACTGTGCCTTTAACAATGAAGTAAAACTCAGCAAATACACAAGACCAATGTAGTGTTGCAAGGTTAGCTATGCAAACACATTGCCACTCTTGGTTGAGTTCTACTTATATTCTCCCCAATCATCACATGCCGTCTCACATGTTACTTCAGAAAATATCACATGAATCTGCATTACATGACACAGCCAGAAATTTCCTCTTCAGTGCACTTCATCTTTGTCACTGATTTTTTTTTTAATGTTACTACAAAGTGTACGTTTTACTTTTTTGGGTAAAATCGGCTTGTTCTAATTACATTTTGTAAAACTTAAATGCTTACCCTAGTACCCTGTTTCATTTTTTTTTTTATTGCTTTGTATCTGGATATCTCTAGGACCTAATATTCAACTTCATGATTCTGCAAGAACATGACTGACTACAAATATGTTTAAAGCTGTAAGACTTTGAATTAACTTGTCAAGACTATGCTGACAAAAGTGTTGTACACATGATACTATAAATATGATTTTCATTATAATAATAATGGCAAATATATGTAAGTGTAGATAATTAAAAGCTGTCTTATTTCTGTTCTTTGCTATGATTTGTTTTAATCAGTAATTCAATGTCCTTGTATACATGTTGTGGTCAAGAAATCATATGTCATCTGCCTTAATTTCTTTTTCTAAAAAGGAAAAAAGAATTTCATCTCAAATTATGTATTGAAAACATTCTAATTTATTATTATTGTTGTTGTTGTTGTTGTTTAATTAATTGATTTACTTTACATCCAGATCTCAGTTTCTCCTCTCTCCTCTCCTCACAGTCCTTCCTTTCCACTCCTCCTCCCTTTCCTCTTCAGAAAAGAGGAGACCTCCCATGAATATCAACCAGTTCTGGCTTATCAAGTTGCAGTAAGACTAGGTGGATCTTCTCTTATAGAGGTTAGAAAATGTAGCCTAGTAGAGGGAAAGAGTCCCAAAGGTAGACAACGAAGTCAGAGACAGCCCACTGTTGAAAGTCTCAAATGAAGATCAAGCTGCACAACTGTCCATATGTGTGAAGGGCCTAGATCAGTCCCGTGCATGCTTCCTTTTTGCAGGATACCTCAAGCTCAGCCTATTTTTGGCTATGGGTCTCTCCATCAGTTTTTATCAGTTGCTGGATAAAGCCTCTCTGATGATGATTATGCTAGGCTCCTATCTGCAAGCATATATCATGGAATAACCATAGCAGGAGTAGGCTCCCTCTTGTCTTAAGCTGAACTAGTCTTTGGTTAGCCATTCTCTCAATTTATGCTCTATCTTTGCCTCTGTATATTTTATTGGCAGGACAAATTGCAGATCAAAGGTTTTGTGGCTGATTGGTGTCCCAATACTTCCATTGGTAGTCTTGTCTGGTTACAGGAGATAGCTGGTTCAAGCTCCATACACCTCATTGCTAGAAGTCTTAACTAGGGTCACCCTCACAGATTTTGTTTTACAATTAAGCATCATCGCTGTGGAAGGTAAAATTAGCAAACATCTACATGATTTTCTTGCAGACATAAATACTTATAAAGAAAGTCACTAGGCATTGTTAAACCAAGTTTTCTAATTTGTCAGGAACAGTCATTTGGCATGCTGAGGTCCAAACAACCAATTGGGGGGAATTTTCTTCCTTTTTTGTGGTATTTGGCTTGTATGAAGAACACCCATTTCTCTGGCAAGATTTATAGTATAACTACTTTAAGGGTTAGTTTTAAGCTTTAGAGTTTTCATGATTATTGTCCTCATCATTAATAATGGCCAGCTATGCTTCCTTCCTTAAGTGAGTAGAATGGTTTTATTTCATCATCAATATAATTGTGGACTAGCACTACTAATGTTAGAGACAGGAAAGTATCTTTATTAATTATGAAACCCATCTGAAGATTTAAAACTAAAATATTTCCCCAAGCTCTGTAATATTCATTTCTGGCAGAAGCTCATACCATTTTTAATTAATAGATAAGCAATGAGAACTTTTATCAAACCAGCGGTAATTTTTAATCTAAAGTGAACAAAATCAGAGAAGAGACAAAGTTGAACATTTGATGTTATACTCTGTTATTGCTAACCAATACTCAAAGTAAAATAAATTGTTAAAGTAAAACTCTACACATTTTGTCTTTTGAGGAATCTTCTTGGGATCACCTAGTTCTTAATCACTTCAACTTACTAGCATGTATGTTTGCATGTCATAACAAATAATAGTGACTTCTGTTTTGTAATTTCCATGTTCTATGGCTTTTGATTTTTACCATTAATTGACTAAGGTATGAGGAAGGTATAAGGTTTAGGAAAGATAAAATTTCCTAATCACTCATGAAAGTTCTCATTTTACAATTATGCATTAAGAAACAGCTTACTGGGCTCCTTATCATCAATTATGACGTGTTCAACCATTCTGTCCTATCACTCAAAGGGGATAAGATTTCACAAATCAAATGTCATGCTACTACTAATCAAATTCACATCATATATTATTCCATATAAACATGAATGATTAAATCTCTTTTTTACTACCATAAATATCATTGTTCACTTTTTAATTGAAAATAAATTCTTTTTTCATACAATATATCCCAAACAGAATTTCCCATCATTCGACTCTTCCTGGTTTTCCCCCTACTTCCCCACTTCCCTATTTGCTTCCCCTTCAGTTCCCATTTAAAAAGAGCAGGCCTTCAAGAGACAATAATCAGTCAAGGCAAAAGCCCTCACAACAAAGATGGACAAGGTGACCCAACATGAGGGAGAGCATCCCAAGTTCAGGCAAAAGAATCAGAGACACATCAGCTCTCACTGTTAAGAGTCACATAAAAACATCAAGCTAATAGCTATAACATATGCAGAGGACCTGGTGCAGACCCATTTAGGCTCTGTGCTTACCACTTTAGGCTTTGTGAGCCCATATTCCCCTGCTAAGTTGATTCAGTGCCCCATGGTCTCTTGTTCTCCTCCATCCTCTCTGACTCCTACAGTCTTTCCTCAGGCTTCTGCAAGAGATTCCTCCAGAGGAGAGGGTGGAGAGGATAGAGATCTCTAATTTGGAATCAGTCAATATCTCTGTCTCTCTACCTCTACCTCTCCCTTTTCTTTCTCCTTCTCCCTCTCTACCTCTCTGCCTCTCCCCCTCCCTCCCTCCCTCTCCCTCCCTCCCTCCCTCCCTCCCTCCCCCCTCTCTCTATCCCTCTCTCTGTAATGGCTGGCTCTGTATCTTTACATCTGCTTTCATCTACTGCCAAAGGAAGTCTTTAGTAATGGCTGAGCAAGCCACTGATTCATGAGTATAGCAGAATATCATTAGGAATAATTTTGCTGTTTTGTTTATTTCCAGTAGTCTTTGGTTCTCTCCTATGTCTCTGGCCTACCCAATTTTTCATTCCTACCATCCAAGTGATGTCAGGCATGGCTACTTCTTGTGGAATTGGCCTCAAGTTGAATTGGATATTGGAAGGCTACTTCCACAAATTCTATACCACTATTGTTACAGGCAAGACTAATTATTAGTCAAAGGCTTTATAGGTGGGTTGTTGCCCATATTTCTCATTTGGAGCCCTATAGAGTACTAACAAGACTAGTACATAGGAATGAAGGCTCTATGCAGAGAGCAGTTGGATTCTCCACAGTCAGTGACTGATGTGAATGTTTGATCTGAGCAAGGGGGCTGCACTGTTTTTTTGCAGAGAGCAGCCCTCTATCCTAGGATCAGCCTGGGCTGTTTGGGGTTCTCCACAGGACACCCTTGTCCAACAACTCAGTGAAACACAACGCAGTCCCACCACTGGACTCCTCACTTGGCTACAAGAGACTGTGTTCTCCATTACTAGGAGTCTTCACTAGGATCACCTTCATAGATTCCAAGAAATTCCAATGGAATGTTTCTGCACTGTTCTCGGGTGCCCAGCCATCTCTCCCTGTACTCTGTCCCTCCAGCATACTCCCCAACCTGTTGCCTCCTGCTCCCATCCCAAATGAACCCCAGTCCACCCACAAAATCATTCTATTTTTCCTTACCAGGGAGATCCATGCATACAACTACCACCCAAAAGTCGTCCTCTTTACCTAATCTCTCTGGGTCTATGGACTGTAGTTTGGTTATCACTTACAAAGTGGCTAATATCCACTTATATTCGAATACATATCATATTTGTATTTCTAGGTCTGGCTTACCTCATTCAGGATGATTTTTTTCTGATTCCATCATTTGCTTATAACCATCATGAAGTCATTTTTAACAGCTGAGTAATACTCCATTGTTTAAATTTTCTGTATCCATTCTTCAGTTGAAGGCCATTTAGGCTAGGTTGCTTTCAGTTTCTAGCTATTACGTTTAAAGCTGCAATAAACATTGTTGAGCAAATGTCCTTGTGGCAGGATGGATAGTTTCTTAGGTATATGAGCAAGGTACAAATGGTTCTTGAGGTAGATCGATTCCTAATATTCTGAGAAACCACCATATTGATTTCCACAGTGGATAAAAAAATTTGCACTCCCATAAGCAATGGATGTGTGTTCCCTCAAGTTCCCTCATCTTCACTAACTTGAGCTATCATGTGTATTATTGATTGTAGCCATTCTGACACATAGACAACAAGACAGTCATAAAATCCTATGCCTACAATCTGTCCTGCCTCCAATATATGCCAGGACAATAGTGGTAACGAACTTATAGGAGTGGCCAACCACTGGTTGGTTTAACTTGAGATCCATTTCTTGAGAGGAAGGTCATAGATCAGTGCCTTTTCCAGTCATCATCTGAGAGATTTTCTCCACCAACAGATGGAAACAGATACAGAGATCCATGCAAGGCATTATGAAGACAGAGAATCCAAATTGGAGGTCTCTATTGGGTCTTTATACTTCAGATTTCAGAGAAACTAGAGAAAGAGGAGGAAGAAAGATTGTAGAAGTCAGAGAGGATGAAGAAAAGGAGCAGAACATGGCCCACTGAATCAACTAAGCTGAACTTATATGAGATCACAGAGTCTAAACCTTCAAGCACTGTACCTGCATGGATCAGTATCAGGTACTCTGTGAATATATTTAATGGGAATTGCTTTGAAGTTGTAGATTGCTTTTGAGGGTGCCCATTTCCACTATATTAATCCTACCAATCCATGAATATGGAAGATCTTTCCATCTTTGGATATCTTCCTCAATTTCTTTCTTCAAAGCTTGAAGTTTTTATTTTATAAGACGTTTATTTTCCTGGTTAGAGTTGCCCCAAAATATTTTATATTATTTGAGGGTATTGTGAAAGGTGTTTTTCTGATTTCATTCTAAGTAAATTTGTTATTAGTATATAGGAGGGCTACTGATTGTGTGTGTGGGGGGGTTACTTTTTATCCAGCAACTTCACTGAAAGTGTTTATCAGATATAGAAGTTCCCTGCTGGAAAGACTTTTTCTTTACTGATTTTTATCTGCTTGATCTCTTTCAGTTTTCTTATTGCTGTAGATAAAACTTCAAGCATTATATTGAATAGATATGGAGAGATTGGGTAAGATTGGCTTGTTCTTGATTTTAGTAGAATTTCTTTGTGCTTCTCTCCATTTAATTTGATATTGATTATGTGTTTACTATAAATCCTTTATTCTATTTAAGTATGACCATTATATCTCTAATCTATCCACTTCTTTTACCATGAAAAGGTTTTGGATCTTGTCAAGGGCCTTTTCTGCATCTAATGAGATGATCATGTGGTTTATTTCTATTGGTATGTTTATATGGTGGATTATGTTTACAAATTTTCATATATTGAATTATCTCTGCATCTCTAGAATAAAGCCTACTTGATAATGTGTTCTTGTATTTGGTTTGCAAGAAATTTATTCAGTATTTTTGTATCTATGTTCATAAGAGAATTGGTCTTTAATTCTTTTCTTTGTTGAGCTTTTACGTGGTTTGGATACCAGAGTAACTGTAGCCTCATAAAATGAATTGACCAATGTCCCTTCTATTTCTATTTTGTGTAATAATTTAGAAAATACTGGCATTAAATCTTCTTTGAAAGTCTGGTAGGATCATGTTCTAAAACCATCTGGCCCTAGGCATTTTTTGGTTGAGAAACTTTTAGTAACTGTTTTTACTTTCTCATGGGTTATAGGTCTATTTAAAAGTGTATCTGGTTTGTTTTAACTTTAGTTTGTGGTATCAAGAAATTATCCATTTCTGTTAGTTTCTAAATTGGTAGAATACAGGGTTTTAAAAGTATATCCTTATCTTCTGAATTTCCTCACAGTCTTTTGATATATCACTCTTTTAGATTCTGAATTTGCTAATTTAGATATTTCCTCTCTGCTCTTTAGGGGGGTTGGGTAAGGTTTTGTCTATCTTGCTAGTTTTCTCAAAGAACCAACTCTTTGCTTCAGTCTTTGTATTTTTCTCTTTGTTTCTATTAAATTGAGTTCAGCCCTGAGTTTGATTATTTCTTAGCTAATCTACTCCTCTTATGTATGATTTCTTCTTTTTGTTCTTGAGCTTTCAGGTGTGCTGCTTTGTTGCTAGTATGAAAAGACTCCAATTTTTGTTTGTTTGTCTATGTGTTTGTTTGTTTTGTTTTGTAATGTAGGCTGTAAACTTGACCCTTAGCACTGTTTTCATTGTATCCCATAAGTTTGGGTATAGAATGTATTCATTTTCAGTAACTTCTAGGAAGTCTTTAATTTCTTTCTTTACTTCTGTCTTGATTCATTTTTCATTCAGTACAGAGTTGTTCGTTTTCCATAAACTTTTAGGCTTTATGTTGTTTCTGTTGTTGAAATCCAGTGTTAATGCATGGTGATCTGATAACATATAGGGGGTTAGTTTAATTTTCTTGTATATGTTGAAACTTGCTTTATAAATGAGTATATTGTCAGTATTGGAGAAAGCTCCTGGAGGTGCTGATTAGAAAGTGTTTTTTGTTGTTGTTGTTGTTGTTTGTTTGTTTTTTGTTTTTTGGGGGGGTTGTTTGTTTGTTTGTTTGGGGGTTTTTGTGATTTGGTGAAATATTCTGTAAATATCTGTTAGGTCTATTTGTCTCGTAACCTCTGTTGTTAGCTCCAGTGTTCCTATTATATTTTGTCTGGATGACTGGATGACCTGTTGATTGGTGAAAGTAGGGTATCCAAGTCTCCCACTATCAGTGTGTGAGGGTCAATATGAGATTAAAGCTGTAGTAGAGTTTCTTTTACAAACTTGGGTGTCCTTGTGTTGTGGTATAAATGTTAAAAATTGAAATGGCTTCTTGGTAGGTTTTTCCTTACACATATCTTTTTATTAGTTTTGGTTTGAAGTCTATTTTGTTACATATTAAGATGGCTACATGAGCGTGCTTCTTAGGTACATTCACGTGAAATATATTTTTTCAATACTTTTTGCTGAGTTAATGACTAATTTTGATATTGAGGTGTGTTGATGTGTTTCCTGGATACAGCCTGGATAGATCCTGTTTTCTCAGCCATTCCATTAGTTTGTGTCTTTTTACTGGGGACTTGAATCCACTGATATTGAGAGATATCAATGACCAAGGATTGCTTTATCCTGTTATTTGGTTTTGTTGTGGTTGCTGCTGCTGCTGCTTCAACTCTCTGTCTCTCTCTGTCTCTCTCTGTCTCTCTCTCTGTCTCTCTCTCTGTCTCTCTCTCTCTCTGTCTCTCTTTCTGTGTGTGTGTGTGTGTGTATGTGTGTGTGTGTGTGTGTGTGTGTGTGTGTCTTCTTTTGGTTCGGCTTATGTGAGACAATTGTTTGTGTTTTCATGGATATAGTTAACCTCCTTAGGTTGTAGTTTTCTTTCTAGCACCTTGGAATGTATACATAGATATAGATTAAATTTGTTTTATCATTAAATATCTTATTTTCTCTATCTATGGCAACTGCAATTTGTGTTGAGCAAAGTAGTCTGGGCTGACATCATTTTTCTTGGAAAATGAAGCACACCTCTCAAGGTCCATCTTACTTTTAGAGTCTCCATTAAGAAGTCAGGTGTAATACTAATAGGTCTGCCTTTATGTGTTATTTGCTCTATTTACCTTGAAGCTTACATATTCTTTCTTTGTTTGGTGTGTAACGTTTTGACTATTCTGTAGGAGGGAACTTTCTTTTCTTGTACAATTTATTTAGGGTTTGGTATGCTTCTAGTACTTTTATAGGCATCTCTTTCTTTAGGTTAGATAAATTTTCTTCTATGATCTTGGCAGAAATATTTTCTGGGCTTTTGAGCTGTAGTTCTTCTCCTTTTTCTATTCCTATTGTTTTCAGATTTGATTTTTTCATAGTGTCCCAAATTTCCTGGATTTTTGGCTGTTTGGAAGTTTTTAGATTTAGCATTTACTTTGACTAATACATCTATATTTCTTCTATCATGTCTTCAATGACAGAGATTCTCTTCTCCACCTCCTGTATTCTATTGGTGATGCCTGTGTCTGTAGGTCCTATTTGCTTATATCAATTATCTAATTCAAGATATCCCTCACTTTGTGTTTTTTTTTATTGCTTGTATTTTCATTTTCAGGTATTAAACATCATTATTCATTTCCTCCGTTTTTTTTTCTTGGCCTTCTTTGCTCTCTTTAAGGAATTTCCTTGATTATATGTTAGTCTTTTCCTCAATTTCTTTGAAGGATTTATTCATTTCCTCTTTAATGGAACTCTGATATCTTCATATAGATGGTTTTAAGGTCTTTTTCTTGTGTGTAGCTTTGTTCTAATGTTTGGGTCTGCTGGGATAGGATAGCTAGTCTCTATTAGAGACATATTGTCATGACTGCTGTTTAATGTGCTCCTACACTGGAGTCTAAGCATCTGGAATTGGGGTGATTCAAGTCTGGGTGCTGAATTCTAGGTTTGTCTTTGTTGTGAGGGCTGGGTGGGGTTCCCTTGTTTCTCTTTCCTGTCTGGATTTTCAGAGTGTGTTGGTATGTATTGCTTGTTTTCCTGGTCTCCTTGTTTGGTGTGATCATATTAAGTACCTGATAGCACTGGAGCTGGAAGCACCAACTAGTGAGAAGGGGGAGATCAGGAGGGGATTAGTAAGTGGTATCCATTAGAGGTGTAATTAGGGGGAAGAGGGAGGTCTCAGTTGGTGATCTGGCACAGTGGTAGAGAGAAGACTGACTGAGTGTTATAGAAACTTTTAATCCTGACCTGGACTTTCTACCCTGATCATTCAGTTCCTGGATAAACACACACACACACACACACACACACACACACACATTTTATATTTACAATAAGCCTTAACCAGCATCAGAGATGGGCAGATATCTACCCTCTATGCTATTAGAATGCACTTTCCTATTGATAATCTAGTTATTACTAACTATGTTTCATCTGGGCTCCTCTTAACTCCAATTGGCAAATCCTCAAGGCCACATTTTTTTCATGGCTCACCTAACTCATGTCAGCTTCTCTTCCTTCTCCACCTTCTTCTTCTCCTTGTGGTTCTCCTCTGATCCCAAACCGAGGAAACCTAAACCCTGCCTCTGTCTCTTCTCCCTAACTATTTGCTGATGGCTTCTTTATTTGCCAATTAGAATTAACTTGGGGGACGGTCACTTGTATCTATGTGCAGATTCCATGCCTTAGGAGCTCACACTTTAGCATCACAATAGACAGCAAGACCAAACCTCAACAACTGAGGGATTGGGTCTGGAGGAACAAAGAAAGTGGGAAAGTTCACCTGCAGCCCATCTAGCTTTCCAGTAGGGATAGCCCTTGGTTGAGCAGGAATTGGCCACCTGAGTTTGGGGCTGGGACACCTTATAGAGCTGGGAGTTCAGGAAGAGATGGTCAGTGGGGTCTACAAGAGGTGTGGATGGGGGAAGGTAGGCTACAGCTGGTGTTCTTCGGTAGTGCTAGCAATGAGCTTGAGAGATTGAGTCTGAAGAGACAAAGAGTAAAGAGGATCTGCTCAATATTCACTGTAATAGACATCATATATGTTTAGGTGTGTGCAAGTTAAAAGAACAGTTCCCTTTGAAGTTAGACAATATGTGCTTATGAAGACCTCCGCAGAGGGGAGACCCTCTCTCAAGTCTCAGAAAGTCTCGACCACCCAGTAATCTGCTCGAGACACCATGTACCGGAGCAATTGCGAGGTTGTTTATTAGGGCGTGACAACTAGTTGCCTGTCGTATGCCCACGCAAGAGCTGAATTGACCCCGACAGCCAGTTTGAAAGGGGTTTTTAAAGGAAAAAACCACAAACCAAGGAATGGGGAGGGGGGGAGGGGTTGTTAGGGTGATGTAACATAAAAATAGTGGAACATTCCAAAGGAACCCAACCTATGGGAGTCAGGGTCAGGTGAAAACTCTCTGTACGCTTATCTTTCTCAAGAATGTGGTCCTGCCCTGTTACTTCGGCCTTGCCCTGTCACTGCGGTTCCCAGCTTGATTCTCAACTTGGTTCTCAGCTTGGTTCCACCTAGTTTACTTACATTCTTTCCTAACTCTTTGCAGATAGGCCAGTTCCAGTAATGGTGACTGGTCTTTCCACATTCTTAACTTGCTTCATGCCTCGGTTTGTCTATGTCTTTATAAAGAAAGCTTAAAGAGTACTTTATATGTCTAAAAAGAATTCTATATACCCAGTATCTATAATTTTTCACTCTACACTTAAACGTAATTAGAGAGAATAATTTAGAATAGTGAAGCCAGATACTTGGGAGAGCTTCTAAAAATCAACAATGAGGCTGCTTATTTGAATGGCAGTCTTTCATTGCTCATTGACGTGCTCCTACATTTCATGATTATTTTATACAGTTCTGACTTAATAGGTCTAGAATGTAGCTAAGGAACTCATAAGTTTAAAATCTCAAATGGCAATTGCACTATGCCATTGATTTAGGAGCCACTTTTTATTCATACAGCTTGAAAATGGAAACAACCAAGATGTACATCAGTGAACTGAATGGTTAATGAAACTGTGGTACACACAATGAAACTTTATCCAGCAGTAAAAAAAAAAGAAAATTATGAAATTTGTAAATGAAGGATGAAAGTGGAAATAATCACCCTGAATGAGGTAACCCAGAAATTTAAAGGCAAATACTACACATACTCTCTCAGCTGTAGGGCCTACCTTTAAATTTTTAGATTTGTGTGTTTAGATTGGAGTACCCAGAGAAGCCAGAAATCTAGGAAGGGGTCATGGGGAGTTTTAATGAAGGACAGAATTTGGTACAAAGAAGGAAAATGCCCTCACAGCCAGTGGCATGGGACCCTTCCTGCGTCCACCTGTGCCAGAGCAGTCCTAGGGAGCCAGCTCTGCACCCAATCCCCTAAAACTGAGAGGACCTGAACTCCCAGGAACTCTAACATGTCCAGGAACATAGAATAATAGGATCACAGGATCTCAAGAGCTTGGGCACACCCAGATTTCAGGATCCCAGAAGCAGCCTGACTCTCAAGAGCTATCATAACCAGGATCTCAGGATCTCAGGATCACAGGATCACAGGATCATAGAGACAGCTGGACATTGAGATGTTCTGATGCAACCAAGATAATAGGACAGACATTCTGCAGTCAGAGACAGAGAGTGAAGGTAGCACTAGAGATAACCAGATAGCTAAAGGCAAACACAAGAACATGAGTAACAGAAACCAAAGTTACTTGGTATCATCAAAATCTAGTTCTCCCACCATACAAGTCCTGAATACCCCATGACACCAGATAAACAAGATTCAAATCACAGCAGCTGCAGCTGCTTAATTTCTCACCTGGAGAGCTTCTCTGCAGTTCCAGCCACAGGAATCCACATTTTCAAGCAAGCTAGCTGGGATGCCAAGTCTGCTAAGCAAGTACAGTAACCTCTCCTGTGGGGTGCTGCTATGACCTCATTCTTCTCTCCCCTCCTCATTTCTCTCAGCTATGTGTCGGTCAGTCACACACCCACATGCCTCCAGTCTCTGTCCTTCTGTGGCCTCTCAGCAGTGTCTCAGAGCCCAAGGGATTGAGACAAATCAGTCCCCATCCACTTTCTGGCCCGGGGATCCCCAATTGATGAGCTCTGCATCCCTGAGGAACTTCATACTGAGTGAGAACTCTCCCCGCTGGGCTGGGCCCCATAGCACCCCCTGGTGCCATGTGGAGTGAACTCAGTCAAGAGTCCTGTGCTCCAGTCTCTTTGGAACCATGGGAATCACAACAACCCAACAAGATTCAAGAACCCACGCCTACACCCATGTGTGAGCAAATCATTCCCCACAGGAGAGAACATAGGTAAGCAGATAGAAGCTCTTAAAATGGAAACACAAAAATCCCTTAAAGAATTACAAGAAAATACAACCAAACAGATGAAGAAACTGAAAAAAATCCAGGACATAAAAATGAAAGTAGAAACAATAAAGAAATCACAAAGGGAGACTACCCTGGAGACAGAAAATCTAGGAAAGGGATCAGGAGTCACGGATGCAAGCATCACCAACAGAATAAAAGAGATAGAAGAGAGAATCTCAGATGCAGAAGATACTATAGAAAACATTGACATAACTGTCAAAGAAAATACAAACTGCAAAATACTCCCAACCCAAAACATACAGGAAATCCAGGGCTCAAAACATAAGACCAAACATAAGGATGAAGGAAGAGAAGAAAGCAAAGATTCCCAACTTAAAGGGCAAAAAAATATCTTCAACAAAATTATAGAAAACTTCTCTAACCTAAAGAAAGAGATGCCTATGACATACAAGAAGCCTAAAGAACTCCAAAAAGAATAGATCAGAAAAGAAATTTGCCCCCTCACATAATAATCAAAACACCAAATTCACAAAACAAAGAAAGAATATTTAAAAGCAGTAAGGGAAAAAGGACAAGTAACTTATAACAACAGACCAATCAGAATTACTTCAGACTTCTCACCAGAGACTATAAAAGACAGAAGATCCTGGACAGATGTCCTACAGATGCTAAGAGAACACAAATGCCAGCCCAGGCTACCATAACCAGCAAAACTCTCAATTACAATACATGGAGAAACTAAGATATTCCATGACAAATTCAAATTTACAAAATATCTTTTCAAATCCAGCCCTACAAAAGGATGATAGAGGGAAACCTCCAACACAAGGAGGGAAATTATATCCTGGAAAAAAAGTAATCTTCTTCCAACAAACCCAATAGAAGATAGCCACAGAAACATAACTCCACCTCAAATAACAAAAATAACAGGAAGCAGCAATAATTTTTCTTTAATATCTCTTAGCAATGGACTGAATTCTCCAATAAAAAAAGACATAGGCTAATGGACTGGATACATAAAAACAGGACCCAACATTTTGCTGCATACAAGAAATGCACCTCAGTGACAAAGACAGACACTGCCCCAGAATAAAAGGCTGGAAAACAATTTTCCAAACAAATGGTCCCAAGAAACAAGCTGGAGTAGCCATTCGAATATCAAATAAAATCGACTATCAACCAAAAGTTATCAAGATAAGGATGGATACTTCATACTCTTCAAAGGAAAAATCAACCAAGATGAATTCTCAATTCTGAACATATATGCTCCAAATACAAGGGCTCCCACATTCATAAAAGAAACTTTTCTAAAGCTCAAAGCACATACTGCACCTCACACAATAGTAGTGGGAAACTTCAACACCCCATTCTTATCAATGGACATATCATGGAGAGAGAAACTCAACAGAGACACAGTGAAACTAAGAGAAGTTATGAACCAAATGGATTTAGTAGATATTTATAGAACAATTCATCCAATAACAAAAGAATATACCTTCATCTCAGCAACTCATGGTACCTTCTCCAAAATTGACCATGTAATTGATCACAAAACAGGCCTCAATAGATACAAAAAAAAATTAAAATAATCCCATGCATCCTATCATATCACCATGGACTAAGGCTGGTCTTCAATAAAGATAAAATCAGTGGAAAGCCCACATACATGTGGAAACTGAACAACACTCTACTCAATGATAACTTGGTCAGGGAAATAAAGAAAGAAAGAAATTAAAGACTTTTTAGCATTTAATTAGAATGAATACACATCATACCAAACTTGTAGGGCACAATGAAAGCAGTGCTAAGAGAAAAACTCACAGCTCTAAGTGCCTACAGAAAGAAACCAGAGAGAGCATACACTAGTAGCTTAACAGCACACCTGAAAGCTCTAGGACAAAAAAAGAAGAAGAAGAAACAAGAAGCAAATGCACCCAAGATGAGTAGATGGCAGGAAATAATAAAACTCAGGGCTGAAATCCACCAAGTAGAAACAAAAAACTATATAAAGAATCAAAAAGCCAGGAGCTGGTTCTTTGAGAAAATCAACAAGAAAGATAAACCCTTAGCCAGACTAACCAGAGGGTACAGAAACAGTATCAAAACTAATAAAATCAGAACCAATAAGGGAGATATAACAACAGAAACTGAGGAAATTCAAAAAGTCATCACATCCTACTACAAAAGGCTATACTCAACAAAACTGGAAAATCTGGCTGAAATGGACAATTTCCTAGACAGATACAGAGTACCAAAGGTAAATCAGCATTAGATAAACCATTTAAATAGTCCTATAACCCCTAAAGAAATAGCAGCAGTCATTAAAAGTCTCCCAACAAAAAGGAGCTCAGGATCAGATGGTTTTAGTGCAGAATTCTATCAGAACTTCCAAGAGACCTAATAATTCTGTTTAAATTATTCCACAAAATAGAAACAGAAGGAACACTAACCAAATCGTTCTATGAAGTCACAATTATGCTCATATATAAACCACACAGAGACCCAACAAAGAAAGAGAACTTCAGACCAATCTCCCTTATGAATATCGATGCAAAAATACTCAATAAAATTTTTGGAAACTGAATCCAAGAACACATCATAACAATCATCTACCATGATCAAGTAGGCTTTATTCCAGGAATGCAGGGATGGTTCAATATACGGAAATCCATCAATGGAATCCTATATAAACAGACTTAAAGGGAAAAAAAAAAACCACACATGATCATCTCACTAGATGCTGAGAAAGCATTTGACAAAATTCAACACCACTTCATGGTAAAAGTCTTGGAAAGATCAGGAATTCAATGTCCATACGTAAAATAGTAAAAGCAATATACAGCAAACCAGTAGCCAACATCAAACTAAATGGAGAGAAACTTGAAGCAATCCCACTAAAATCAGAGACTAGACAAGGCTGCCCACTCTCTCCTTACCTATTCAATATAGTTCTCAAAATTCTAGCCAGAACAATTAGACAACAAATGGAGATCAAAGGGATACGAATTGCAAAGGAAAAAGTAAAAATATCACTATTTGAAGATGATATAATGCTATACTTAAATGATCCCAAAAATTCCAAAAGAGACCCCCAATCCTGAAAAATAACTTCAGCAAAGTGGTTGGATATAAAATTAAACAAATCAGTATCCTTTCTCTACTTAAAGGATAGACAGGCTGAGAAAAAAATTAGGGAAACAACACCCTGCACAATAGTCACACATAAAACAAAATACCTTGGTGTGAATCTAACCAAGCAAGTGGCAGATCTGGAAAACAAGAACTTCAAGTCCCTGAAGAAAGAAATTGAAGAAGATCTCAGAAGATGGAAAGATCTCCCATGCTCATGAATTGGTAGGTTTAATATAGTAAAAATGACCATCTTGTCATGAGCAATTTATAGATTCAATGCAATCACCATCAAAATTCAACTCAACTCTTCACATAGTTAGAAAGAGCAATTCTCAAATTCATTTGGAATAAACAAAAACTCAGAATAGCGAAAACTATTCTCAACAATAAAATAACTTCTGGGGGAATCACCATCCCTGACCAAAAGCTGTACTACAGACAGATAGTGATAAAAATTGCATTTCTTGGTAAAGAGACAGGGAAGAAGATCAATGGAATAAAATTGAAGACCCATAAATGAACCCACACAACTATGGTCACTTGATCTTTAACAAAGGAGCTAAAACCATTTGGTGGAAAGAAGACAGCATTTTCAACAAATGGTGCTGGTTCAACTGAAGGTCAACATGTAGAAAAATGAAACTTGATCCATTCTTATCTCCTTTTACAATAATCAAGTCCAAGTGGATCAAGGACCTCTACATAAAGTAGACACACTAAAACTAAGAAGAGAAAGTGGGGAAGCACCTGGAACACATGGGCACAGGGGAAATGTTCACGAACAGGACACCAATGGCTTATGCTCTAAGATCAACAATCAACAAATGGGACCTCATAAAATTGCAAAGTTTCTGTAAGGCAAAGGACACTATCAATTTGACAAATTGGAGAAAGATCGTTACCTATCCTACATCTGATAGAAGGCTAATATCCAAAATATTCAAAGATTCCAAGAAATTAAACTCCAAACAACCAAATAACCCTATTAAAAATGGGGTACAGAGCTCAACAAAGAATTTTCATCTGAGGAACACTGAATGGCCAAAAAGTACCAAAAGAAATGTTCAGCATCTTTAGTTACCAGGGAAATGCAAATCAAAACAACCCTGAGATTCTACCTCATACCAGTCAGAATGGCTAAGATTAAAAACTTGGATGACAGAAGATGCTGGTAAGATGTAGAGAAAGAGGAACACTCCTCCATTGTTGGTGGGATTTGAAGCTTGAACAACCACTATGGAAAGCAGTCTGGCTGTACCTCAGAAAATTGGACATAGTATTACTTTAGGATCCAGCTATACCATTCCTGGGCATACACTCAGAAGATGCTTCAACATATAACAGAGATACATGCACCACTATGTTCATAGCAGCCTTATTTATAATAGCCAGAAGCTGGATAGAACCGAGATGTCCTTCAACAGAGGAATGGATATAGAAATTATGGTACATTTACACAATAGAGTACTATTCAGCTATTTAAAACAGTGAATTCATGAAATACTTAGGCAAATGGATGGAACTAGAAAATACCTGAGTGAAGTAACCCAATCACAAAAGAACACACATTGTATGCACTAATTCAGAAGCGGATATTAGCCCAAAAGCTCACAATACCCAAGATATATTTCACAGACCACATGAAGTCCAAGAGGAAGAAAGACCAAAGTGTGGGCGCTTCAGTCCTTCTTAGAGAGTAACAAAATACTTACAGGAGCAAATATGAGAAAATGTGTAGAGCAGAGACTGGAGGAGGGACCACCCAGAGATTTCCCCACCTGGGTACCCATCTCAGGTGTAATCACCATAGGTAAATACTGTTGTGGACTTCAGGAAGTGCATGCTGACAGGAGCCTAATATATCTGTCTACTGAAAGGCTCTGCCAGAGCCTGACATAGACGGAGGCAGATGCTAACAGCTAACCATCCAACTGATAACAAGGTTCCCAATAGAGGAGTTAGAGAGAAGACTGAAGGAGTTGAAGGGGCTTCAGCCTCCATGGGGAGAGCAACAATACCAACCAATCAGAGCTCCCAGCATCTAAACAGCTAGCCTGGGAACACTTATGGAAAGTCCCATAACTCCAGCTGTATATGTAATGAAGGATGGCCTTGTCAGGCATGAGTGGGAAAGGAGGGCCTTTGTTCCTTGAAGGCTGGATGCCCCAGTGAGGGGGAATTCCAGGGTGAGGAGGTGGAGTGGGCAGATGGGTGGGGGCACACCCTCTTATAAATAGGAGGAGGGAGGATGGGATAAGGGATTTCTGGGCTAGGGGAATGGGGAAAGGGGATAACATCTGAAATGCAGATAAAGTATCCAATAATAAAAAAAGAAAGAAAAACAAACAAACAAACAAACAAAAGATAATGAAACTGGCTATCACATTCGAGCATTTGAGACTTTTTGGCAGCAATTTAATATTACCCATATTAATGGGATTCCTTATAATTGTCAAGGACAAGGGAATGTGGAGTGGGTCCATGGAGCCTTAAAACAATATCTTTATAAAATATGAAAGGGGGATATATCCCTGTACATCACAAATTTATTTAAATAATGTTTGTGTTATTTTAAATTTTTTTTTAAATTTTTGGATGGCAAGAAACTCTCTGATGTGTGTCTATGATACTTTACAACTAAGCATTCTTATACATAGGTGAAAGGGAAGGATTCATTTACTGGCATATGACATGATCCCAATTAGTTATTTAATTTGGGGAAAAACACATGTTTGTGTTTTTTCTGCATGATGCTGAAGGAACATCTCGGCTTCCAGAGTGATGGGTGAGACATGCTGATGCCAGGACAAAGAATGATGCTTACTTGTGAGCTTGCTGAGTGCCCTGACAATGGTGACTAGGAAGCTGTATTAGACATATGTTCCCAACCCAGCTTTGCTTACCTATACCCCTGATGGGACAACCTCCCTTGTCTCAAGTTTTTAGATCTTTTGGATCTAAAAAAAGAAGAAAGAGAAAAAAAGAAGCTATAATGACTCTTGTATTTTTATTAAATGTGACCAGTTATGTACTGTCACTCATGTACTGTTCTAGAAATCAATCCAATATTGAAAATAACAGTCCTCATTTGGGAGTCTGGTTCTAGACATTTTCAGAGATGTATTTGGAAGTTAGCTGCAGTTATCTATGATGTTATGTTGCAAGACATAAAGTTGGGGCAGGATCTGGATTTCAAACAAGTATGTGTGTTAAGGCTCTTTTCATTGTCAAGTTAAAATTATTTTTGTTTCTTCTACAGTATTTAATGTAAGTTTCATTGCACTTTCTAATTGTGTTAATGTGTTGAAACCTGGCATGTCTGTTACAGAGGTCTATCAATCAGTTTTTGTTCTATTGCCCTGAATAGAACAGAACCTTGGTCTTCTGAAAAAAGCTTGAAAGTATTGGAAGAAGTGACTCAGGCTTCAAGCAGAAGCAAGAGGATAGTGGGCTTGATTATTGCTGGTATAACAGCTGTAATTGCATCAATTGCTCACACCACTGATTCTGCAATTGCTTTCACATAAGAAGTTAAGACAGCTTCTTTTGTTAATCATTTATCAAAAATGTTACTAATGTGTTGTATATACAAGAGGATTTAGATAGGCATTTGGAAGAACTGATTGATGCTCTTTATCCTATTCAAATTATTGAAAAGAGGTTCAGAGTTTAAGAGTAAGGAACCATCTCCAGTGTCATGCCAAATACCATTGGATTCATGTTAGTTCTGAAATTTATGGTAGTAGTCATTAAAATTAGGAAAAAGTTTAAAGACACTTGCAGTGTATTTGGCATAACTCTAACACCTCTCTGGATGTTTCAACTTTGCATGGTGAGGTTATAAATTTAAAGAATGCTGCTCTGCTGAGAATTGATTTGGCAGATATTGTTAATAAAATTACCCATGCCCTGAGGTCAGTATTTCTATTTTTATTTTAAGCTTCAAGAATGGCATATATAACTTGATCATACTAGCCCTTTTTGTCCTGGGAATACTTTTATTCCTGTCCACCATGTTAAAGCTCATCTTTAACAACATCAACATGCTGGGAGCCAAAGGACAGGGCTTGAACCTGAAAATGAACCCCTAGACAGAGTTATTAAATTAACAGGTGTCAAGCCAAGGACAGGTGAGATTCTGCACAGAGCTTTACTAACCTAAGACATAAATGCATTGTTTTTGATAATGCATATTCCATGATGGGTAAGGAAGGCATTCTTGTAAGAATGACCTAAGACAGGCACAGTCTTGTTTATGAAATAAAAAGCGGGGAGAGGCAGAGAGCTTTGGGGGCTGCTTGGCAAGAATCTGGCATAGGCCAAGGACACAGAAATGGGCTGCTTGGCTGGAATATGACATTGGCCATGCACAATTCCTCAAGCAGGAATCTGACGTTAGGCTAGAGCAAAGAAGTAATTTCAGGCAGGAATATAAATCTTAGTCTAGAACAAAGAAGTAATTTCACCCAGGAATCTAAACGTTAGCCTAGAACAAGGAAGTAGGCTTCAGACATGAAAATGACTTTGGGCTAGGACAGGAAAGTTGGCTCAGATATTTTGGTCATCCTGATAAGCCCTTAGAAACAGTGATCACGGGAGTATTCACAGAATTTTGTTTAATGCCTTGCTTGTTCTTTCACAATTTGCATTTATTGGCTTACTTGTTCCTTGACTATTTGCATCTATTGCATTGCTAGTTCCTCAACCTAGAACTGATCTTAATACTTGCATGTAATTAAATTGTATAAAAGCAAAAAGGAGGAGGAAGGATGATGGGATAGGAGATTTCTAGAGAGGGGAGTTGGGGAACGGGGATGGCATCTGAAAGGTGAATAAATAAAATATCCAATTAAAAAAAGGAAAAAAAGAAGGAAAGTCGCAGGATTGGTAGGAGGTTTAAGTTGATAAGGGTGAGAAATGATATGGAGGTGGGGAATAAATAATTATAAAGACCCTAAAATGAAAATATGGAGATTTGCTACTTTAGAAAGTTTTTAAAGAACATTTTATAATTTATTTATTCTATTTGTTTAAGTGTTCACTTGAATGAGTGTTTCTCTCTCTCTCTCTCTGTGTGTGTGTGTGTATGTGTGTGTGTATGTGTGTGTGTGTGTGTGTGTGTGTGTGTGTGTGTGTGTTTGGTATGTGTATGTACTACATAAGTGTCCAGTGCCCAGAGAGATCAGAAGAGAGTGTTCTAACCTCCTGGAGTCACAATTAAGGATGATTGTTAATTGCCACATGTATGCTAAAACCTGAACCTGGGTTCTCTGCAAAACAAGTGTTCTTCACCACTGAGCCATCTCTTGAGCCTCAGAAACTTTGTAAAAACATTTTTTTTTTTTGTTTTTTTGAGACAGGGTTTCCCTGTGTAGCCCTGGCTGTCCTGGAACTGTAAAAACCTTATTCTAAATACTCTTCTCCAAAATATATACATTCAGACAAACACACAAATTTATATATGTGTGGACCAGCAATTAATTTCTTTAAAAAAAAAAAAAAGAGACTTGAATTTGAAAAGGATATATCAAAGGGTTTGCAGAAACAGAAGAAATGGGATATTCAAAATTTCAAAAGTGAACAAATATATTTTAAGTGTTTTATAAACACACACACACACTTCAGGATTCTTCAAATTGCATTCATGGAAAGACTTAAATACAAGAAGGTCAAAATGGTTTTCCTGTTCATGTTCTTAAAATTTCAATATGACAATATATTCCCTCAGTTAAATGTACTTTCCAGATTAAAGTGTTGATATGGGAGTGTTCTTAAGAAGGGCTGCAGCTAATGAGAAGCAGTGTGACCCTGGGTTGGTTACTAATGCTGTGTCACTAGAAAGACTTCAAGTGCTCAGGGGAGTTAGGATAATAGTGGTTTAAATTCATTTTCACAACAATAAATACATTGTAAAATGTTAAAAACCCAGGCAGAAGGTAGAGTAGACCATCTTTGGTTACTTTATAAGAGGCCAGTATATGAGCATCTAAACTGAGGATGAAAGTTGTAGTAACTTCCTCCTAATTACAGAACTTTATGCAAATCTGTGGTTTACATTTCTTCATGAAAGCAAATCATTTATCATTGGATGCTCCAAGATTATCTAGCTTCCTATTTTAACAAAGACTGATCTCTGTAGTAAATATATATATATATATATATATCCCAAGAAATATCTAAATCTCTTAAAAAGTACCTTGTATAAATAATCCTGTTCGAATATATTGATTTAAATAATTAATCTAGAGTATTCAAATATTTTCCATCAGTGTCACTAGCCAAGTATCTTTCATGTGTTTAATCACCCACCTTCAATTAACTTAACTTTAAAATTGATCTGTTGTGATTAACTTGTTTGAAAGCTATCCTAATTAAAGAACAATAGAAAAAGCATGATGATAAAGGAATAAAATGATTTTTGTGTACTTTTCATTTTACTTTTATCATTATATGCCTCACAACAGTAATGACAGGCAAATTCCCAAAGAAATTCATAGAAATCCTTATCCAGAATTCGTAGCTTGACTTTCAAGTCATTTGCTATCTGACCTATAATTTCACGTTTTTCCAAATTCATTTCTCAGTACTAGCCTCACATCTTCAGATTCTCACCAAAACCTCTATATTGTATGTATTCTTTGTTTTCATATTACAATATTTTTACATATTCTGTTTGCTCTCCAATATTTATGATATTCAAATGCTGCCTCCTTTATAAATAAAATTGCAAATATTATTCCTTATTTTCCTCAGTGGGAACAATTTTTTTCTGCTCAAGTTTCCACTGAGATATTTTCTTGTATGAGATGAAAATTTCCACCCCAACTTTAGTTCTACGGGACATCATCTACACACTGACACATTATCAAAAGGTCAACAATTACTTGAATACATTGCCAAATCAATGGTTGCATTAATGACCATGTTTCTTTTAATATAGAATTAGAGTTGAACTGTTATATTATTGAAATCATTTAGGACAAACACCATTTTTTCTCTACCTACAAAAAAATTTCAAAAACGCATACAATTTCTGACTATATTCTCATTCTTGTGTGTACTACTGAAGACCAGACCCAATGTCACTCATGTGAAAGTGCTCATCTGTAGAAAGCCATGGCTTGTGCTGACAGCATTCGCCATTACAAGATGGAGCTGGCATCCGGTGCTCCTCCAAGTAAACAAGTAAACCGTGCATGTGCTATGGTAAAAAAGCACCAAGTCACAGCCCATCCCAGGGCGTTTTGGCGGGTAACGAGTGAGCAGCCAATCAGAAGTGAACACGCCGCTCCAAGGGTATATAAACAGTGCCTCTTCTGGGCCCGGGGTCTTTCCTCATTTTCATTGGAATAAACGTTTGCTGCAGAAGGATCCTGGTGCCCGGGTGAGATCTTGCTGGAGAGACAATTACACGCGGGCCACACTCATCCATTAAGCTGCACCCCAACCCTGCTGGTTATACCATTTCTTGTTTATGTCTGATGGACCTGTTTGAAGTTCACCATATCTAAAGCTGAACATTACATAGAACATTATATAGAAAATCTAATTCCCTTGTCCCATTGTGTACTTTCAGTCAATATTTTCCTATTTACCAGTTCCTTCTACCTACACTTACATGATAAAATGAGTTTTGAAAAATTACACTATCCAATTACACTTGTGCATGCACACATACACACACACACACATACATAAACATATACATGCACACAAACATGTGTGTTTGAGAGAGGATGTACAGAGAGACAAATTCTCTGTTTGCAACTTACAAATTCTTTCAGAAATTCTGCCCATTATTGTTGTGCGGCACATGAGTTTCTATCTTAAAAACTACTGTAATTCAAACAATCATCCTTTGTTATAGTTTTGTCCTATTTAAAGATGCAGATTACCATACAACAACATAAGAAAGAAATGGTTTGCTTTGGCTCATTGCTTGAGGGTACAACCTACCCTGACAGGAAAGGTACAATGGCCCCAGCAAAAAGCATTTAGTCAAACTGCATCCATAGTCAGCTCACAGAGAGTGATGAATGTTGGTGATCTACCATTCTATTTATTCAGGCTCCTTCTCAGCCCAGTGAATGGTGCTGCACACATTTAGGGTGAGTACAAAGCAAATTCTACTTCTTAGCTTCCCTCCAAGGAGAATTTTAAATTTTTTAAATGAAAGTAATGCCTCATTTGTAACTTCATGATATAAACTACTGACACTATGGTATCTTTTCTACTAAAATCTGAACAAGATTTTTTTTCCTCTTAGCATTCATTAGTGAATAAGAAAGTCAAATGGCAATAGAATGTTATAACACAGCATTGTGCTCTCATAATGCACTTATTAGATTGGTAAAGATCACATACTTTCTCTGAAGCTCATTTTTGAGAGGTAACATTATCACACAAAATGTTTCAGTGAACTAGCACACTGTAGTTCAATGACTTTCATAGATGTTGGAACACTTGTTAAAAATTAGAGACAAACGAAAAGTAACAGCTAAGGAGAAAAAGCAAATTGTTGAGCTAAATTGTTACTCAAATGGAAACAGACTTCAATCAATTACTTCATCTCTTTTTATAAGCTCTTTCCAGCCTCAGCAATAAGGAATATTTTGTCTCTATATTTGAAGAAATTAGTATTCTCTGAGATTAGAGGACAAACTACCATAAGGAATAGTGAAATATAAAAGTAGCCTGTGACATTCACCTGATTATACAACAACCTTCTGCACAACAGAGAATATGAATCTAAAACTTTCTAATGGGGCTAGAAATATGGCTGGGTCTCTAAAAGTGCTTGCTGCTCTTAAAGAGGACCATAGTTTGGGTTAATACCATTTTGGATGGCTCATAGCATTCTAAAATTCTACTAACTCATTCTCCAGGGAGTCTGAGTTCATCTTCTGGGTTGTGTGGGAACTTGAACTGATGTAAACATAGCCTCTCTCCAACACATACACACACACACACACATACACTATTAAAAATAAAACCTTGAAAATCATTTTAAAACTCACAGTCAAGTATATGAATGTCTCACAGAAATGATCATTGTAAACACTTCATAAAATGATGTAACAGAGAAAGTAATTACAATGTTAATGGTAGTTTAAAAACTTAAACAATTAAATAACTCTCCTTGAGATGCCAGGGTCTAGAGAAACCAGTAAGTAGAAACTCAGTGCCTCAGAAATTCATGACTCACAACAAGTGTCCTCTGAGTGTACAGGGAAACAATGACCTTGACGCCGTGTGAAATAATCATCTTAAAAACCCTGTGCTGTCTGTTTCACTTTACGAACATGTATGAGAACTCTGAAAAATATGTTGCTGTCCATTCAGCTAGCAATGATGCAATCCAGATGGTTACTGAGCGATAAAATTATCTTCCCGAGAGCCTGCACAGATTGTCTTATCTGTGTCTGCAGTGTGGGTTAGCTGTTCTCAAAAATAGAGAGGAAAGTTGCCAATTTTTAAGGGAAAATTTGATGGACCAGTTCATGGAAAACAGTTTTTCGAGGGCAATCATTCACTTAACATAATGAAGAAACTCAATGTTTTCAAGAAATATGGTTAAAAGTGAAATGTCTGGGAACTGTTCAGAGCTATCATCTAGAAAAAAAACATTGCTGTCCCTTGGGGAACTTGTCTGATAGTGCTGAGGGTGAACCGGAGTTTCTATTTTGCTGTGATCAATTAATTTGATCATAAGGGAAGATTATGATGCCCATACAGAACAAACCTGGAATCATATTTTTAATCTTGGCAGAGAATCAGACTGCCAGAATTGGGAACATTTTGACAAGATTTTTGGATGACTCTAAGCTTGTCTTTATATGACAGACACTGATTTAAATGTGCTTTCATTTAAATCACTCATGGGTCCCTTCCTTTTTTATTTTGAAAAAAAATAAGAAGGATGCCTGCTGGATGTTCAGTTATAGAAAGGACACAGATAGCCAAAGGTGTGGTATAGAGAAAGCAAGCACCATCTTTGGAGGCAAATTGCTTAGGGCCCTTCTACTGTCTCTGACATTTCCCACATATGTCATGCTAGGCAAATCTTCTCCCTGCATTGATCTCTCTCTCTCTCTCTCTCTCTCTCTCTCTCTCTCTCTCTCTCCCTCTCCCTCTCCCTCTCCCTCTCCCTCCCCCTCCCCCTCCCCCTCCCCTCTCCC
>NW_021604576.1:3852877-3859924 GCF_004785775.1 Grammomys surdaster | reverse complement strand
TCTCTCCCTCTCCCCTCTCCCTCTCTCCCTCTCTCCCTCTCCATCTCTTCCTCTCCCTTTCCCTCTCTCTCTCCATCTCTTCCTCTCCCTTTCCCTCTCTCTTTCCCTCTCCCTCTCCCTCTCCCACTCCCTCTGTCCCTCTCTCTTGCCTCGATATTCTCTCACTATCCCGTTCTCCCATGACATTTTTTCACAGCTCTGATCAAATATCTAACAAGAAGCATCTTAAGCCAGGAAGGCCAAGAAGGATTCCTCCAGCAAATGTCTACCTTGTAAAGATTCTACAACCTTCTCAAACAGTGTGGACCAAGTTTGCAAACACAGAAACCTATGGGGCAGTGGGTCAACTTGTGGGTCATGATCACATTGCAGGTTGTATATCCCATATCCTGCATACCTGATACTAGAGTCAGAGCATTATGATTTATAACAGAGACAAAATTATAATTTTTAAGTAGCAAAGAAATAATTTTATGACTAGGGCTCACCACAACATGAGAAACTGTATTAAAGGATCGCAGCATTAGGAAGGTTGAGAATCACTGCTCTAAGAACCATTTGCATTCTCATCCGCACATTCTCATCCCATTATTTCTTCATTTAATCTCACTCTTGCTCTCTCGGTTTTCTTTGTTGCTTTGGTTTGGGTTTTGTGACACTGTAGCCCAAGATCACAGTCAGATCACTCTGTAGTTCAAGTAGGTTTCAGATACAGAATGTTCCTCTTACCCTAGCCTCTAAATGTTGGGACTACCAGCGTGTGCTACTATTCCTGTCTTTGAACTTTGTGTCTCCATGTGTGTATTCATACGTGTGTGTGTGTGTGTGTGTGTGTGTGTGTGTGTGTGTGTGTGTGTGCTAGTTTTTGCTAACCTGTCAAGGCAGAGAGCTTGCAGGAACAGTCTCCAATGACAGGGATAACGATAAGTACATTCATGCTTTAATTGTGTTTTGAATGCTGTGATTTACACTCAGGTCTTTTTGCTTCCAAAACAAGTGTTCTTACCCACTGAGCTATCTCTCCACCCCCATAAAATTCCTAATGTTCCTAATAATTATATAATTTTACAGACCTGTTGTGGTTGATCATCGGTAAATAACATGGTAGTGTACATTTATACTATAGAAAAAATATGAATACTTTTCCATATTGGTATAGGATTATTACATAGTCACATGTTAATATAAACAAGTAAGAAAGAAAATATTGTGTATTACTTTTGTACTTCTAACATCTGTCTAGTTATGGGATTGACTTTGCTGTTTCCAATAACTACTTTTAAGTGATTCCCAGCTGTCAACCTTCTGTGAGGCAGAGAGCTTTATGAATGGATCTGTTGATTCTCATCTTCCCTTTTCTAGGATCTCCACTCTATGAAAAGAAACAAGACCATATCTTTGTACGTACAGAATACTAAAGTCTTCCAATAATTTAATATGCACCCAGTGAAGCAAAGAATGTTCATCAGAGACTGACAAGAGAAACAGATTATCCTTTCCAAACTGTAGAGTTATATTTTAGAACCCCACTATGTGGACAATGTTAAATATACCAACTCGACTAGAATGGGCTGTATGAAAGAGTAATTGATAATTCTAATTTTCTAATAACACTAAACTAAAATGAAAGAATAGTTTAAAAGCTAAATTCTAAATGTAACATAATGCATCCCCATATTAATAAAGTTTTGTATGTGTGAAGCAGTTTTTAACGTGTGCTTTAAGGAAAAAATGATCATATTAAACTAGTTTAGGACAGGTATCGACACTTAATTTTATCCTTTACAGATGCAGTCATTAGAAAAAAGTGCAACACATTCAGTCTTAAATGTCATAGTTAAAGATTTTAACAACAACAAACAAAATATCTTCTGGGTTTCCAAGAGATTGGGCATAGAAATTTCTGTAAGATTTAATTCGATTTCCAGAAAAGATATAAGATTTCAAAATAAACATATGAAAAAATATAGTATTTTCACATAATGAAAACAACAGCTATTGTATACAATCAAGATGAGTAATGATGCAAAAATTATTGCTCTGTAAATCAGTCAGCCATTTCTACTTATTTCATTAAAGGATAATCTACAGAGACACCATTTCAGCAGCTTTGCCAGAACTTCTCAGATCTAGGACCAGCCCAAAATCTGTAGCAGAACTCAGCACTTCAAAAACAAAGAGCAAAGGAAAATCCAATGCAGATGTGCATTCTCCTGATATTTAATGTATAGCAGCAGAGTTGCAGTATTAGTCCTCTTGGCAACCAACCCACAATAAACATTAAAGACCACTGAAAACAGGCTGTGTGTTTCTGCTCAAATATCATAAAACTGAGACTGTATAGTCCTTATTTGTGAGCAATAAATTAATTCTATATTTATTATTTGTTAACTTGTAACAATGTAGAATTACTTAAGAATGGAATTTCAATGAAAGATTGTGTAGACCATGTTGGCCTTTACCATGTTTGTCAGGAATTGTCATGATTTTTCTAATTAAAGGGAAGACTTAGCCTGAGCAATTTTCCTCTTTTTTGGGATCCTGGACTGCATAGGAACAGAGAAAGTTAGGTAAGTACTAGGCATGAATGCATTCATTTCTCTCTGCTCTTGACTATCAATGCAGTTTATTTGCTGCCTTAGTTTCCCCATAATAATGAACTATACCCCAGTATTACAAGCTAAAATAAACCCTGTTTCCCCATATTGATACTTGTCAGGATATTTTATCACATAACAGCAGTGAAACTAGGGCATAGTGGTATGATGGAAACTTCCATCTCAAAGTCTTGAAAAAAATCTATCAGACTAGCAAAACAAAATGTACAAAGTAATATAATAATGAGCCACCAAATACTTATCAATATACCCAAAAAGACAATAGGCTCCTTGAATGAAACAAAATATTAGAATATCAAGATTAATCTCAAAGGCAACAACAATATTTTTGTTTGTACTGCTTTTATTTAAATATTAGAATGCATAGACTATCATCTATGATTTTTCTTGTCTTTTCAGAATGATATATCAATATGTTGCATATAACATAAAAACTATATAGCACTTTGTTTCTCTACCAGTAAATGTTTTAAGAGAATAAAGCCTAAAAAATTAAACTGAGAGTCAGTAAAACATAAATACTGGAATCAATTGATACTTCACAATTAAAGTTTGTCATACACTAGACATAGATAAGCTTAATCTATTGCATAGAGATTTGAAAGATAGCTCAGTGATTAAGAGCACTACAACTTTTCCAAAGGACCTGGGATTCAATTCCTGGCACTCACAATATAGCTCAAAAACACCTGTAACTCCAGTTCCAGGAGATTCAATGACATTTCTGGCCTCCACAGGCCTGAAAGTGGCATGCAGAAACACATTCAGACATCTCACAAATACTCATAAAATAAAATATTTACTTAATAATTTTAAATCTATTGTTTGATCCAAATCTATTGTTTGACTAACACTAGAATGTCAATATGTCAATATTGTCAGTTGTAATTTAAGATAACTAAAGAAATAACAATATAATAGTAAATATAACATAAAAATTAATAACTTTCCAATATACTATAATTATTTATTAGAATTATATAAGATACTGATGACAAATAGAATCAAGAATTCCTAGAATATATGAAAGGGGGTTTTAAACTATAAATATCATTTTACTTCATGCAAAGAAATTGCTTCTTCTCAAATTAAATTTACAAATTCAATCACCTAAATCAAATTCTAACAATGCCTTTGCACATCTTGGGGATATTTTAAAGACCATATTGAGGATGTGGGTAGAAGGTGTCTGACTAAGGCAGTCTTAAGTTATCCTCAGCTTGAATGAAGTTCCAGAAGTTTCTTCATGACCATGTGCCTTAACTATGCTTAGAAAATTTGCTTTAGAAAACACAGCTGTAAATTCTTACTCTGCTCCTATTAAGTGTAAACATTCTGGAAGCCTCTTGCTACTTCCACAACCCAGAAATTGGTTTCCCAAGAACTATCTGCTCTCTTCAGGAACTGTCATCATGAAGAAATGGTTCTATCTCTGAATGTTTGTACAAGGAGATTTTAACTTTGGTGGATGTCAAATGTCAAGCACAGGAGTCCTAAGTATTTTAATCAACCTCTGTCTTCTTGTGATTCTCAACTTGTAAACTTCAGTATTGATCAAAACATACTGTAGACAATTTTTAAAACTTAAAAGATAATTACATTTTTAAAAGAAGCTTCACCCCTACTGACTGGGATTCATAATGCTGAAAGTGTCACACATGCTACAGAAGGAGAAAGGTAATCATTCTCTTGTCTCACAGCCTTAACTCCTCCAACTAACATCAGCCTCATCTTAACTTTATGCCATACACAAAAACAAATTCAAGATTCTATAATTTCTACACAGATTTAAAAGTTATACCCACTGAACCAAGTTTGCCTGAAGACTTCTTTGTTTTATAGCATCACAGTGTTCAGAAAATAAAACGTTGAATTTTATTAAATTTAAATTGAGTCTGTCCTACTACAGTCTCCAAGGCCTGCAGCCCAGCCTTGTACCTGGTATCTTTCCAGGCAGTTAACTTTTTGAATCTTAAATGCCTCTGAAAGTCTTTAGGGTAATGTCTTGGTCCCTAATTTGGCTTACCCCAAACAGGTAAGCACCCCATCCCTGCTTCTATGAGAGAGCTCCCCCACTCACTCCTGACTCACCATCCTAGCATTCCCCTATGCTGGGGCATGGAGTCTCCACAGGACCAAGGGCCCCCCTTCCCATTGATGCTAGATAAGGCAATCATCTTTGTTTTACTGCCCCAGATTGGTGGTAGAAACTTTAAGAACAGGAGGCTTTCATTATATTAAGGATATGGTCTTGAAGGACAGAGTAGGGCCTTGGCCCCTTCCTGTGTTTCCCTTCTGCTGCTTGTCATAAATCTATTTACTTCCACCATGATGTATCCGTACCCACAGTATCAGGGCCAACTGATAACGGCCTGACACTTCCAAAACAGTAAGCCAAATAAAGACAAAACCTCCTTCTCTTTATAGGTTGATTGCATCATCTATTTGATATAACAAAGAAAGTGACTGATATAGCAGACAAGGAATACATAGGCAATATTCTGATATTCAAGTATAATCAAGGAATATATAGAAAATGTACAATGGTAGATAGAAATATAGAAGTCAGTCCAGAAGAATATCAAACAAACTGTCTGTCAACTATGATTTCCCTTAGAAAATAAAAAGCAATATTAAATTCCAGAGATACTGGTAGGTAATATTACTACTTACCCATTATTAGCAAGGATTAAAGTATATCGAGAGTGTGAATATTAATTCAGTATCTAACATGATAAATCCTCCATAGTATAAATACATGTTATTTATGAATACCCCTTAAAACAAACAATGAGCCACTGCTCGAGATTTTTTTTTAGTGTTCACATTTTCTCTAATTTTGTAGTGATCAATATGAGGCATTTCACTTGTTTGTAAGGATAATCACACATAAATATTTAATTCAAACTATTAAAATATGGCCATGATTATCTTATAATATCTATTGAAAATGTAGAATTAAAAATACTTCCATGCAATGAATCAGGTGTGGTGGTACAATCTTGTAATCCAACCACTCCAAAGGTGTGCTAAGGTGGAAGGACCATGGGTCTAAGACAAGCCAGCACTACCTAGTATGACCCATCTCATTAAAACAAAGACAAAATAAATATGAGTTACATATGTCCTTCAGTCCTTCTAGTATGAAGCAGGGTGCTTGCACTGACATGAGCATTTGTATAAAGGATGGAGTCTGAAGGTTTGTATGTCAGAACGGAATTGAGAATATGTAAAAGAAATCAATATTTGTTAAGTTACTTTTAAGAAACAATTAATGCCTACCAAATGTATGATTAACAGACATACAAATAACATTACACAGACTGAACAGGTTATATTTAGGAGTGGGGGGTGAGATTGTACAGGGAGAATGTATGTATACATGCAATAACAATTAGTGAAAATAACCATGAATTTGAAGTAGAACAGAAAGAGACATATGGGAAGGTTTGGAAGTAAGTAAAAAAGAGAGTGAAATGCTGTATTTAAATAATAATCTCAAAGACCTAAACAAAGTTTTAAAAAGGTAAAACAGAAAAACCAGTGCATACAGTAAAAGCCACTGGTAGCAAAAGTCTTTTTCCATGGTAGAGTGTATTATTAGAATGCAATTCTTGGCTATAACAGAAAAGCCATAACTTGAAATATAAGAAGTTGGATCCAAATCCAGGATCTTAAAGTAATAGTGATTTTCTCTGAATGGAAGCTGTCTTATGGTTACTATTGCAATGATGAAGCACCATGACCAAAAGCAATGTGGAAAGGAAAGGGTTTATTCTGCTTACACTTCCACATCACTGCTCATCACTAAACGAAGTCAGGACAGGAACTCACACAGGGTCAGAATCTGGAGTCAGGAGGTGAGAGAGGCCATGGAGGAGTGAGATTTACTGGTTTGCCCCTCATGGCTTCCTCAGCCTCCTTTCTTATTGAACTCAGGACATGGGATAGCATCATACACAATGGGTTAGGCCTTTCCCCATTAATCATCAATTAAGAAAATACCCCACAGGCTAGCCCCAACCAAATCTTACAGAGGTGTTTTGTCATTTGAGTTTCCTCCCCTCAAATGACAAATGGCTTTAGTTTGTGTCAGGGTGACATAAATCTATCCAGCATCGCAGCCACTACAGCTGTTAGTCTGTACCTTTTCATTTCCCCCACAAAACAGGAATGACTCCAAATTTCAGTGCCTAGAAAATTTAACTAAGATATTTGTATCAATTTAAAGAGAATTTAAAAAAATAGAAATAAATAGAACAAGATATAGCCCTTGCTTTTCTAGTGTTCAACAGGACAAAGAATTTCCAAAGCAGCCAAAAGGAAAGAGAGGTTTGGAGAAGGAGGAAAAAGTGGAAGTGAGGAAGGGAGGGAGAGAGGAAAGGAGGCAGAGAGGGAGGGAGGGAGGGAGGGAGGGCGGGCGGCCGGA
>NW_021604576.1:3851707-3852777 GCF_004785775.1 Grammomys surdaster | reverse complement strand
GAAGGAAGGAAGGAAGGAAGGAAGGAAGGAAGGAAGGAAGGAAGGAAGGAAGGAAGGAAGTCATTTACCAGCTTCATGGTCTCATGGAGCAAAAATATGTCAATTCCTGAGGAATTGCTTCTTATATCTTAGTAGTCATGGCACTCCTCCAGGAAGCTTTCAAACAACAGCCTATTGGAGCCTCCTTTTGCCTTGTAGTCATTAGATTTAAGAGGAGTGAAAAATTTATCTAATTACTTCTCAAATTCCTGGAAAACTATTGTGAGGATGACACTGAGAAACAACAAGTAGAACAGTGGTTCTCAACCTTCCTAGTGCTATGACCCTTTAATACAATTCCTCACGTTATGGTGCCCCAAACTATAACATTATTTGTGATGCTACTTCATAACTGTAATTATACTAGTGTTACGAATCACAATATAACTACCTGTGTCAAATGGTCTTAGGTGACCCATGTAGAAGGGTTGGTCAACCCCATAGGAGTCTTGATTCACAGGGTAAGAACCACTTTAGATTCTAAAGCATGCCATTAATATCAGCGGGCTTAGACAGTAAATCCTGTTTTGTGTCTGATGAAATCTACTTTACAAATCATTGCAATTACAGGAAGCAATAAGCTTTCTGTTATTGATGAATGGGCTGGGTGGACATTAACAAACTTGGGCTTGCATGCCAAAAGGTATCCACAATTTGAGATTACTGTGCTCTGATTTATACTGTTTTATAGTGTTTCAATAACAAATTACAAGCAAGAGAAATATGTTTTCTCAGCTGGGCCTTCCAACTATGTGGAAGACTAAGGGAGTAGGAATACAACTCATAACTCAGCATGGACTAAGAGTATTAAGGCCAGCCTGGAAACTATAGTGAGACCCTGAGTTAAAATTCAAAAGTAAAAAGAGTGGATATGGTTTATAGTTTAGTATAAAATACTTTCCTTTTCTTCCTCAGGGTCCTCAGTTTGTCACCATTTAAAGCAAAAATAGACAGACAGACAGACAGACAGACAGACAGATAGATAGATTATATATTTATATATATGATAGATGGATATATATATATGATAG
>NW_021604576.1:3844630-3851697 GCF_004785775.1 Grammomys surdaster | reverse complement strand
CACACATACATGCATATACATATTAGACAGACAGACAGACAGACAGACGACAGCAGGTTATAAGGAAGGAATTTCCTTTTTCATAGTATTGAAAATTATAACAGTAAACACAATGTATCAGTAAGGTTAGTTCCCAGTGAGTCTGAGCAATGGGAGTCCATGCTTTCCTTGTGACTTCTGTATACTGGCAATTCTTGATGTTCTTCAGCTTTTACATGAGCCACTTATATCTCTGTCTCCAAAAACATATAGCCTTCTCTGGTTCTGTCTTCTTCCTGTAAATAAACAAATGGTTGAATTTGGTGTATATCCTCATCCAGACTGAAGTCAACTTTGTTTACTTACTTGCCAAAGACATACGTTTTACATGGAGACAAATTCTGAAGCTCTGTGAGGATATGAATTGAGGGGTATACTCAGAAACTCTGTGCTTTCTCTCTTCTAGTTCCCTATCTCTTTAGTCATAAGTGATTAAAAGTAGAAAATTTCATTCTTCCTCAGCCCTCAGGATGATCAGCAAAGGCATACAGTGCATGGTCAGAAAGACTATAAGTTTCACCTGCATAACTCCATCTATATAAAAAACACTGTTGCTTTGTTTCACTAACGTCATGATGTGAAAACAACTGAAAACACCGTAGACAACTATCCTAGACATCACAAATGTACCAAGGCAGTTGTTTGTCTTTCCTCTTCAGGACAATTAAGCCATGTTATCCTAAGTACTAGCAAGCAAAATTCCTGTGGGGCAGAAATTAGTCCTTGTGTACTTCTTTCATTAAAAGATTAAATTTTCTGATTCAAGAATTGCTGCATTAGGATTTATAAATCTTAATAACTTCCAAGCTCCATGTGTTGTATCTCAACTATCAATAATCTTCTCATCTGAAATTCTCATTTGAAGGCCACCCTGGATCAGCAACACCAAATATGCAACAATACCAAACAGAACACAAAAATTTTGTCTGTTAGGGTACTGACATTAAGGGGAGTGAAGGATGAAAGAAGGATAATCTCAAAGTAGCATTTGAACAGAGAAATATGTAGAAGGGTACTTAGAGCTACTTGGGAAAACAGACTAGGAACAGATTCATGAGGATGACACATGAGTTGAAACCTTAGGTGTTAGCTTCATGTTGACTGAGTAGCACCATTTTGAACCTCCCTCTCCCCCTCTCCCTCTGCCTCTCCCTCTCTGTCTCCCTCTCCTCCTCCTTTCCTCCCCTCCCCTCTCTCTCCCCCTCCCCTTCTCTCTCCCTCTTCCTCCCTTCCACACTCCCTCCCCTTCTCCTTCACTCCCCTGCCCCTCCCCTCCCCTTTCCTCTCCCTCCCCTTCTTTCTGTGTTTGTCTGTGTCTTCCTCTATTTCAATCCCTGCCTCCCAGTTTCTATTCTCCTCTTTTGCCTCCCCCTTCAGTTTCACTTCGCTTAACCACTCAACTTCTAGAATGAGTCATGTGTGGGCCTACAAGGTTCAGTCTTTCTGCATCTTTTTCTATTTTACACCCATCCGCTGAGGCTCCTTAATAATGATCTTTGATAAAGGACTCCCATATAAACTGTTTCATCTTAGAGTTCTCCTCCAAATGCTATTCATTTATACAAACTCTTTCTATCGTCATTTAGATATTTAATAATATCATAACAAGCATCATAAATCACAAATAAACTCGTAGTTATCCTCATAAAAACTTACCTTTTCTTCAGTGAGATTCAGCACAGTAAACAGAAGCCCTATTTTTATAGTTGCTAAGACTTAAAACACTCATATCACTTTTTCACTTATTTCCTATCTGGCTTTTACTATACAATTAATTATTCAATATGACCCATTATCCTCAAGACATATATTAGTTGATCTCTCTTTCCACAATGTATGTCCCAGAAATGGAACTCAGATTTAAAAAGAAAAAAATGTTTATTCATCCCAGAAAGAGAAGACATCAAAGAATCTAAAATTGATCCAAACCAAGGTTAATTAACTAATGGATTTGCTAGAACCTCTTATGGAAGCAGAGTACATTGGAAGAAACTACACTATGGTGAATCAGCCTGAAGACATTAAGGATATCCACATCACTGAAGAGACTGTCCAATAGTATGACAAGCTTAAGAGATAGAATGGATAGCTTACAAAAAGTTGAACCACTGAATAGTATCCACTAAAAGGCCAGCAGGGAATCATTTCTCATCAGCATTGTTTTTTAATCTTTTGTATAATATCAAACATGGAGTAGAGCCTCCGTAAGATCCTATAAAGACTCTTGAGCTGATGAGGCTCACAAAAGCCCCATGAGCCTTGAGGAATGCGATGTAACACTTATCTTGGAAGAATCTTTTACCTGTGATCACTGTAATGGTTCTCCCAACACAAGGGCATCTTGACAGTTGGGAGCCAAGGAATACCCCAAAGACACACCATGCTACAAACCTTAGCCAAGAGATTTACTGGGGAGAAACTCAGCATGGTAGCTGCCTCTGAATGAGAAGAGAGACAGCAGAGGGGTTTGCTTCTATAGGGCCTTTGGAACCTTCACAATGAGCTAGCAGAAAAGTACTGCACAGCTGGAAGTATTGCTTTGACAGTTAACACTGAGTCACAAGGGTAGGAAGAATGGCAGGTATGGGAGATTTCCAACTCTTCAGAGCTTGGAGTCAGGACAGGGCAAGGGGTTTGTCCATTTGCCTGTTAACCTACAAACTATCATTATTATTATTCAACAAGTACTGAACATGGTAAAGGAAATAGCTGTACAAGAAAGTGAAAAGGGAAATATTTCACTAGTGAGAGGATAGTAATTCAGCATAGGCTGAACCCTGAACTACAAGAGCATTTCACATAGAGACAGAGGATATAAAGGAGTCAAAAAAGTAACACCATTGCAAAAAATGACAGGATAAGTATCTGCATGGAATCTAACTTTATTTACTTTAGAGCAGTATATGAATGCCTTTTGGATGGCTTCAAAGGCCTCTGGAAAAACCCTGCACCACTGTGGTGAGAGACAAATGAGTTCAATTTACCTCAATTAGACAACTGACAACAGAGTAAATAATGAATTAACTAAAACTCAGTATGGCAAGCTTACAAGTAACCTACTGAGGTTACTAACAAGAGTGTGGGTGATAAGTTATTTACAGGAACATGGACAACTGGAAGGCAACTGCGTCTCTGAAAGCCCCACCAACACCACCACAGCCTGCTTAACAACTCACAAAATCCACATCTCTAGAGTACCCTGGATGACTTGAAGACACCTCAATAGGGTCAGAGTCCTTCCCATCAGCTTTTACTGATTTTGTAATCAGGACTGGCCTGATAAGTCTTGCTAGTTTCAGGAACTCCCTGAGATTTTTTGAGTTATTGTTTTCCTGAGCCTTGTAAGTTTTGTTTACTTTCTGAATCTTAAGGATCCTCCCTTCAAGATGGAGTGTTCCATTTCAGAGGAAATGCCCACACAATCATGATTAGCATAACAAGGTTCTTTATCTCTAAAATTCATGTGTTGGTGGTATTTGTAGGTGAAGTATTTTGGAAGACCTCAGGATAACAGGTCATGAAGATGCCTCCTATAACAACATGATGACTTCATAAAGAGAGCAAAAGAAATCCAAGGTAGTATTTGTGCTCTCTCTCACCATGTAAAGTCCTCAGTCAAGTTATCACACAGATGAAAAAAATCAAAGCAAAAAAAATCCCCAAAAAACGAAAAAAGCAACAACAATAAAAACAGCTCTCATCAGATGTCAGTGCTATACCTTTTAATTTCTCAATCTTCAAAACCAGGTCCAATTATAAATAAATTCTTTATGAATTACCATGTTTTCAGGCATTTTGTTATATAGCAACAAGTAGTGGACTAAAATATGTCTCACTATTCTCCATGGTCTTTGTTCAAAAACAAAACACCAGATACTGAAAAGCATGCCTTCCATGTCTTGGGAGTACTAGATATTAAGTCCAGGTTCTCAAGCAAAAGTTCTAGAAGAACAAGTCCCTTTTCAATAGGAGTAGTCAATTCAGGACATTAAGGAACAAGCAGAAGATGAGAACAACACTGCAATAAGATTGAATATTAAAGTTCTTTGGGCCTCAAAATTAATTTCAGCTTCCCAACTTTGGAAAGTCTTTCTAACATACTTGCACCGTTACTTCGATGCAGAAGAAACACTTTTTTTCTCTTCTTTTTAAGTACAATTCTTAATGAAATTAGCAACTCTTTCCCTGTAAGTGTGATTAATGCATGCATCCTTTAAAACCTTCTGTTCAGTTTCCAAGAAGCAAATGAGTATTTCTATAGTATCCTCAGTTTCTTGTTATGCAAGGGAAGCATATGTGTGCATGCTTATTTGTGTGTACATGTGCCTTTGTGTGTATGTGTGTGTGTGTATCTGTCTGTCGGTATGTTTGTCTCACTGACTGACTGACTGACTAGTTTTCTAAAGTAAAACATTCAGGGAAATCATGAAAATGAAAAAAAAACTAAAGACTTCATTGATGTTATTAAAGTTATCTTTCTTTATTTAAGGACCATGTTCCATTATTTTATTCTAGCCAATAAAGTAAATATATCCAGAAATAAATCCAGAAATTTGTGCTTTTCTTATTCTCACCAAGTTTTTCATTCTTCACCACCCATGACTTTGTTCTATTCCTAGTGTGCAAATTTGCATATGTATACTTACAAATATATATCATTGGGGGATTTTTCTCATAAATAAATCATCTTTACAACTTACTCTGCAACTTGTGTTTTTCAATTTAGCATCTTGAAAATCCAACAGTGTGAGTGCATACACAGCAACCTCATTCTTTATAAGGACTGTTTATTATTCCAAAGTATAAATAACCCATACTGTGCTTGCTTTCTGAGACTTCACATTGCCACTGCAATTTTCCACTGAAAACTTGCTTTCTCCAGTAGATTTTACTCTTGCCTTCTCTTATTACTGACCTTAACATACACTAAACACCAGGAATGACATTAGAAAGACATTGACCTTTTCTTATATCTTACTTTTTTATATATTTGTCCATGTATATAAATGAAGCATAAGGTCAGTAGAAAAATCCATGTGTTTTAACAAAATGCATTAAGTTTCAGTGCTGCATATAAAAACATCAATATAATTGTCATATTCATTAACATTTTATTTACAAAGTATTATTGATAGGAAGAGTTTTATTGCTGTACAGTTTATGGTCATAATTTTAACCATAATGAACAATGAATTTTGTTTAAATTTTCCCATTTTGTAATGCTCTAAAGTACCTCATCATTATCAAAGCAGATTAATCTTGCATTTTGTGAAAACTTATTTCAGGACCACCTTTAATTTCAGATATCTGCTCTTAGAAATAGCCACGGAAAATTATCATACTTCGAAGTTAATGTGGATAGTACAAGAAACAGGGAAAGCTTAATAATTCATAATGAAACTACCTTATTCTCTTTACAGGACATAATTTATTTTCATATCTCAAGTCAAAGAAAAATAGCAAAGTTCTTCACTAAAATACATCTTTATATTATAATCAGTAGGCCAGAGCTGTGCACTGACATGGGAAAGGAGTGATGGGCTATTCACTAATTATTTTCTACAACCATGCAGAATACATCAGACGAGAGACCAGCCAAGAATTAATGACCTCAGTGTCATAGCTTTACAGGAAGAAAAAGGTGAGCATTAGAGGTAGACTGTTTCAGTGTTCCAACCCTAACTTTGCTAAGAATTATACTGACATAACAAATACATACTTAGAATCTTGCCTTATCTACATTCATATTAATGATTACATTGCTTTGTTGCCACATTTGCAAAAAAAATGTACGATCACCATTTTGAGCTAGGTAAGTCCCTCTATAGAGCTGTTAAATATCATAAAAGGTTAGAAGTATCCCAGTCTCCATTAATCAGAAGCATGTAGCCTCTTCCCAATACTAGCCATAGAGAGTTCTCCAGATATTGTCAATCCTGAAAAACTTCTCGTAAGATTAAAACCTCTAATATAGTATTTATTAAATGTGACGTCTCACCCCGTAAAATATTATCCAATCTTCCTCTGTCAAACTACAAGTTGTGAACACAGGACCCTTCCTATGAAGATTATTTTTAGAGACAGATTCTCTAAAGAATGTAGTTAAGTCTGTCCCTTAGTAAGCACTGTGTTAAGTTGGAGTGATTTTAGCCTTATTGATATGCCCTTCCTTCTAGTTCCAGAGTTATATAAGTAGAGTTGAGGTGAAACTTCACATGGAGTGGCTATCTAATATTGGAGCCTGTGATTATAACTATTAATGCCTGGAAAGGGGAGTCAGTAAAAGTAGTTTAAGTATAAAATGTAAATTTTATATTTTTCTAATATCCAGACTTTAATAAATAAACAGGTAAAAATGTATCTTAATCCTACTTTCCCAAACATAATTTCATCATAGACTGTTGAAATATTTATTCATCTTTTTAAAATATTAATCTTTTCTGACATTTTTATTCACCTATGACTGTAGCCACACGCATCCCTCCATCTTTTCCTATTCTTTTCTACCTCTATCAACCTCCTCTCCTTCCCACAAAGGCCACATCCTACTTTCATATCTTCTTTTTTTCTTCTGGTTTTATTTCAGCCTCCGCTGAGTTTAACAATGACTCTTGCAGGAGGCATGGGTGTGAGGCTATCCACTGGAGCTATATACTCATCAAGAGCTTCATCACTAAAGAAAACTATTTCTTCCCCTCCAGTATCTCTTGACTGCCATGAGCTATCCTGAGTATGTTAGGTCCCAGGACACCCTTCCCAATCGATGATACAATGTTTGCTGGCATTCTCTTTTATAGGTCCTATGGACTTAAGAGTTCATAGGTGCCAAGGCCATCTTGTGCTCAAAAGACATCAAACCATGGCTTTCTTTCCCATTTTTGTCTTATATTTTTTCTGACCCCAGTTCTGTCAGATGCTCCAACCTTAAATATGATCATATGGGTATTCCATTTAATACTGAGTACGCAAGATATGTTTATAATGTTTTTAAATCAAATATTCAATCATTGTTGCAACACACACACACA
>NW_021604576.1:3822369-3844230 GCF_004785775.1 Grammomys surdaster | reverse complement strand
CATGACAATAAACCTTTTTGGAACCAAGGACTTCCTTGTGTTATTGGGGCCTGCCGCTGCCAAAGCCTCTAGGCCGCTGGAACTATAGGGTTCCTCCCGAATGTGGGACCCTCTGGGGCCCCACCGCTGTGGCAGCCTCTAAATTTTCCCCACACAGTCACATATTTTAAACTCTTGTTTTCCTCATAAAATTAGGTCCTCTTTAGAATAAAGTATGAAACGTATTCATTGTACAACACATGTAGACAGAAATGAGTATATTTATCAAAAAATCACAAATATAAAAATTAATAAATACATGAATGGATGGATGGATGGATGAAGGGATGAAGGAAATAATATGAAAACTAGAGGCAGATTGTAGCTTTTTTTTTAATTTAGAGAATCAGATGAGTTTTAAAATCTAAAATCTTTACAGTTAGATCCTCTAGCAATTGACAGAGTATGAGACTTAGAACAGATATAAAACTTGATTCTCTCTCTCTAAATCATATAAAATTCTTAATATTACACAAAAGAAATGTACACCACAATTGTTAATGTATTCACATCATTACCTGACTAAATATAATTCCTTTTAAACTTTACAGAGGTTACAGTTCAGTAAAAATTATTTTAAACAATTTTTTAATTATGTATTCACTTTATATCTCACTCATTGGCCCTCCACCCTGTCACTCCTCTAACAATCCTTGCCCTCTCCTCTTTCCCCTTGTCCTCTGACAGGATACCCTTGCTGTAAATCCCCTGTCCTGGTACCTCAGGTCTCTGAGGGGCTAGGTGCATCCTTTCCCTCTGAGGTCAGACAAGGCAGTATAGCTAGAAGAACATATCCCACAGACAGCTAACAGCTTTTGGGCGAACCTCCACTACAGCTATCCAGAAGCCTCATGAAGTCCAAGCTGTACATCTGCTACATCTGTGTGTGGGGTTGGTGGTTGGCCTAACCTATGTACACCCTCTAGTTGGTGTTTTAGTCTCTGAGAGATCCAAGAGTCTAGGCTAGTTGATTCTGTTGGTCTTCATGTGTAGTTCTTATCTCCTTCCAGCCCACAATCCTTCCCCCAACCTTTCCATAAGCGTCCCCAAGCTCTATCCACTGTTTAGCTGTGGGTCTCTGCATCTCTCTGAGTCAGATGCTGGGTGGAGCCTCTCAAAGTTCAGCCATGCTTGCTAGACTCCTGTTTGCAAGCATAACAGAGTATCATTAATAATGTCAGGGACTGGTGCTTGCACATGGAATGGGTTGGTTATTGGGTGGCCATTTTCTCAGTCTCTACTCCATTCCCCATGAATTTCTTATTTAAAAAATTACAAAGGAATGAACAATTTTATGAACTTTAAAGTAAAGGCTATGAGTAACATAGAAGTTTGAATCTGAGTTAACATTCAGTTTGTGGGTGACAAAATAGCATTGGATATTAAAAATTACTAATTTTCTACATAATCTTTGCAGTTATAAACCTATGCATTAGACTCTATTTCAGAGAATCACACTGTCAACTCTCTTCTTAAGGTCATTTTCAGATTAAGAAACACTAGGCAATCATTAGCCAGCTTATTTTTTAAAACTGTATGCGCACAAGCACACATGTATAAGTAAGCCTAAACATGGAAACATTAAGTTCCTAAGTTCATTGTAGTCTGGATTTCCAAATTTTGGGGGGTCAAAATTAATTTTGAGTATGACATCTACCACATAAGATAGTACTGACAGCCCTAGTTTTATAACATTTATCAATCTCAAGAACACCTTCATCAAAAGGCTTATAAGAATTATAAGCTCATACGAAATTTGAAGGAATGTTCTATGGATATTATGTGATGCATTAGTGCTCAAATTTCATGTAAATAAGAATCACCCCAGGGGAATGCTCTTACATACACATTTTTCAGGCCTTTACTTTAGAAATTCTGATTCTTTGAGTCTGGAGTAGGGCCTAGGAAATACATTTTTAAAATTCAAGTATAGAGATAAGTGAAGAACAGCAAAATGAGAAAGGAAAAATAGCACTAGGTATTTATTCAGAGCCTACCCTAGAAATGGAGTCAACCACCATTGCTTGCATTTGGCAGAAACTTAAAGGAAGAAACTTAAAGGAGAAAAGACTTCATGGTGAGCATCAGAAATGAGGACTCCGAATATGCCTCGATAGGAAGCTACTGGAACCAGGGATCCAGAATGACTGACACAAGCATCCAACTTTATTGGAGAGAGCTTTATGATTGGTTTCCTACAGTTGGTATACATTTGGAAGCAAGGACAAAAATTAGAGCAGTTGCAAGTTAGTTGCAAACAGTGTTAGAGATGTGATCGCTTGGCTCCCTAGAATATCAGACTAGATAATGGCCAAGTTCCCTCAGCGGGTCACTTTAGGTACTAGTTTGTCTGCTGTACTACTGTTAATTACAAACCAGAGCTTTATTTTGTATATAAACAGACCATCATCTATTTACAATACAATTAGTGTATGATATGTTTGTATGGCTGTCTTTCAAATATGAGACCATGAAGATGGACACCTTATTAGAACTGTTTTCAGGGGCTTGAGAAATGCGACTGGAAGAATGTTGCAAAGGATTGGATTGGTGAATGAAGGACTTCACACATTTTCCAAATTCATAGACCTATGTATCACAAAGGAAATTTTTACTATTTGCAAATTTTTAAAGCAACTCAGAAAGAGAACCCACAATAGAAGTCAAACAAATTAATCAAATTGTGTTGTAAATGGATAAAGTAAGCACACTGGCATGAATGGGGAAGAAAACTTGATCTGTGTAACTTTAGGAAGTAGAGACTCAACTGGATGAAAAAAGGCAAAAGGAACTTTGATCAGAACTCTGGCAAATGTATCTTTCACTGGAATTAGGGCTAGTACATTTTACAGATAATAAATATGCTATGAACTTCAGGTAATAATAATAATAATAAATAATCATGATACCTGCTCTTGAGTGGCAAAGGAAAATCCTCCTAGTGGATACAAAAGGTTGTACCTAGTTGACGGGAGTGCTGGCTTGGCATTTGGTTTCCTGAGAATAACAAAGCAATGTGAAGAAATTGGCCGGGCATGTTCATGGATGGTACTAATAACCTAATAATAATACTAATAAACCTGCCTGCTTTTCTGCTTTTCATTTAGAATCTACAGCAACAGAGGTCAATAAGAGTAAAAAAAAAAATCACTGCTATAATCATTTCTAACTAATTGCAGTAAGTAAATTTACCAATCACAGGAATTAGGGCATAAACCTCCATGTATCAAGAGCCTATTGCAATCTACCACTGAGTATGCATTCCGAGTTCAATAGACCGGTCAATAGAAGTACCTGATGATCAGTGGTGATGACTGTTTCAGAATTAGGTTATTATAAAAAAGGAGACATTGGATTCTCACAAGGGCCATCTTGAGGTTTTCCTTTCAGTAATTTTCACACTGACAAAATAAAGAAAGCTGCATCTTAGGGTGATTTCCAGCCTGACTTCCATGAGGAAGGTCTCTCCTCTTTTTCCTCCTCACCCCCACTTTTGTTTGTGATACTGGGTCTGCTTTGCTCCAGTTCTCTCATTTACTACTGACCTTCACTCCAAGAGACACTGAAACCTTCACTATAGTTTTATAGCCCTGAATTCTCTAAGACACCGTGCTTCTATTTAGTATCGAATCAATGAGTATTTTCTAATTCCATGACAGTTTTACTGTGTAGAGCCTATGATTCTCAACAAAAACTTCCAGATCTCAGCAAGTAACCCTCACCTCTCTTTATACATGTGTTTGGTATGTACGTGCAATTACTTTTGCCTGTGTGTTATGTGACTTGTGACACTTCATAGATGGCTGAGTGGGTATATGTGCCTTCTGCACAAGCATGAGGAGGAGAGTTCAGATTCTCAGAGCCCACATAAAAAGTTGAGCACGACTGCATACCTTCCCCAACTCAGATTTGGAGGAGGAGACAGAAGGATCACTGGGGCTTGCTGGTCACCAGCCTAACTATAGGTTTAGCGTGAGACCTCATCTCAATGGAATGAACTGGAGAAGAATCAAATGGGACACCTAACATCTGTATGCACATGGGCATATACCCCACCCCAAACACCATCCTCATACACACAATGATAATATTCATAAGTCTCTTCCAACATCAAGTAGCCATAATTGTACCAAAATTAAAAAAAGAAGTTGACTTTCAGTACATTGCAACAACAAAACCTTTAGTCAACTTATTTCATAGAATGTTCTCGAAATGAGGTAAGCCTTCTTTATTGTCCTTAAATGATATAATATATTCTTTTAATGACTATAGCAAGGCAGACTGCCTATGGCCCAGACCCTAAAGAAGGCTGTATAATCATCAACAAGGCAACACCCTTTAGTCAAGAACAAAACTCTGGGAGAAGCTGTAGACAGTCATGTTGATGTCATGGTCCTAAAGACCATGTGAAAGAGGCTGGTACAGCCAACAGGAGGAGTAACAGGAAAGGTCATCACACTCTAAGCTCTATTTCTGTTAGCCCCAGAGGTGAGTCAGATGCCAGGAGGGACACACAGATAGAGAAGAAGCATCTTTCTGAGTTCTTCCTCCCCCATTTGACTCTCTTCTGAGCTGAGGTAACACAGCCGTTAGAACTCCTTTTTAAAGTGCTAGTGTGTTCTTTACACAGTGTAGCACATACCAGTGGGGACTTTGAGAACAGAGTCTGGATGTGCTTAGACTGTGCAAGAGAGTGAGTGTTCTCATTAGGAAATGACTGTCTAGGATTTGTGCTTCACCTCAGGCCAGTGTGAGTGACCTAAAAGGTGATAATTTGGAAAAGTCACCTTAGAAAGTGACAGAGCATGTAAGTCAAAGTTAGTCCCATTTTATGAGGCCAGCCATCCTGTTTATGCCACATTCCGAATATTCTGTTTCTATTTAACTATATTCAGCAATTCTATCCCCCAATGGCAGATGCTCCACACTTGGCAAACTATGTGGTCAATTGAAAGATTTGTTTACCTTTGCTCTGAAGCTCTGTGTCACTAATTCCTACATTCCTATACTGAGAACAGAAGGAGAATAAATACATAATACAGAGAAGCAACAACCATTACCTCAAAAATAGCCTGGCTTGATTTGTGTTTTCCCTTAACTGCAATTAAATATTTTTTGTTATAGTGAGTGCCAAATAAGTGCAATGGTCCAAGAGAAAATAGAGAAAACAAATGCTAACAGCCACCATGTGGCAGTCCCAGTTGGATTTGCATGTAATCATTAACTTTGTTCCTCTAGAATGTACAGGGGAAATGGTATTATTCTCTAACATTATTCAGAAACCTTGCAAATTAAGTTGCAGTCACGTAAGTACAGCTCAAGATATGTATTTGAAAAATGAGAATAAGGACTGGGAATTTAGAGCAGAACTGAAGACATTTTCTCTGTTTATTAAAATATATTCAGCTTCATTTTCTGAAGAAAATTGTTGCTAACATAGGATAGTAGTCTTGTAGTCAGTAATCTATGGCTTTATAAAAAAGTCTGTTCCTTGGAGACCATGATTTGAGCAATGTCACTTTTAATCCATGTAGGCCAGCTGAATTTTTATATCAGTTTTCAATTTCCCAGCACAGCATATCATTGTTTGGAGTACTAAAACCTCCTCCTCCTCTTACCCATAACTATGATACCATTTGACTTCTGCAACTCAACTAAACCCACAAAGGGCCCAAGCTTACACTCATCTATAACTTTTGTGCCAAAACAGAATTATAAAAGATCAGTATGACTTTATAGTGCATGAAATAAGGCTTACTCTCTGTTCTGTTTAGATTTTTATTGATGCGTATGTATGTGTTTGTATATATATATATGTGTGTGTGTGTGTGTGTGTGTGTGTGTGTCTACTATATGTGTATTTTGACTATAACTTCAATTTACTTTAATTGTGGTAAATATTTCTTTTCAAGAGACCAAGACACATTGTTTGTGTGTTTGTGTGTGTGTGTGTTTGTGTGTGTATGTGTTTGTGTGTGTGTGTATATGTGTGCACGCAAGCATGTAGGTATATGCTACATACTACATATGAGTTTGTGCTTTCAAAGACCAGAAGAAAAGACTGGATCTCCTGGGTTTCAACTTAGAGGTACTTGTGAGCTTCCCAGGAACCAAACTGAGGTGCTCATAAAGGACAATATCTTCTCAAATTCTTGGCTATCTTTCTAAAAAATACCTTTTAAATAGCTCTTATCCATATGACCTCAAAATATATTATTTAGTTTACCATAGAAGATTCTGGTTGCACTTTTGATTTTATTCATTTCACATTTTAATTTATCTGCCTGGTTTTGTGCTTTTAGCATGGCAGACCTCAGGAGAATGATCTTAATAGGACTTCAGTAAATAATTTATTTATGCCCAGGGTATCAATGATTTAAACAGGCATTTGCTATATATCATGTTGTGATTTATAAGTTATTTTATGTGATCACAGTACATCTTTGCACTAAAATTGAGCTTTGTAGCTATTCCTAATTTTTTGTATAGGAAACAAATAATTTTGGATTATAATTACATACCTAATTCACAGTAAAAACATCAAGACTCAATTTGTTTCCAACAGACATGGTTGATAACACTAAACCATTTTATAATTTGTTAAAGGTTTAGCCTTCTATGTGTAAAACGTGTATTGAAGTAGTTTCAATATTTAAAAAATTATATACTTCCTCATTTACATAACAAAATCAGACAACACTAGAAAACAAGACATAGTTGAATATCATGTACACATTAGTTCTCTTAATTATATTATTTTTATAAAATATATGTATGTATGTATGTATATATGCTAACATTAATACTACACACAAGGAATTAGAGCATTTTTTGTAAGACCTAAAAGAAAAGCCTATTGCTATAATAATTCATTAACTGAAAACACAAAGGGTATTAGAAGACTACGAAAAGAATATGTACATTTCTATTTAGTCCTGATGGTTGTCCTGGGTTTTTTGTATTATTGTGAACAACATTGTAACCAAAAGGTTCTTGGGGTGGACAGAGTTTATTAAAATGTACAGATGAAGTCCATAATGGAGGAAGCCAGGACAAGAGCTCATGCCAGGAACCTGGAGACTATAACCGAAGCAGGACCACAGAAGAGTGATGCTTACTGACTTCCTTTCATTGCTTACTCAGTTTGTTTTGTCACATAATCCAGTACCACCTACCTAAGAGTAGCAACATTTACAATGGTCGGAGCCCTTCTGCATCAAACTGAATCAAGAATATGTGTCACAGACTTGTCCACAGGCTAGTCTGATACAATAACTTCATCAGTTGATGTTCCCTCTCCCCAAATGGTTCTAACATTTCAAGATTATGTAAACCGAACTAACATACTAGTTTATTATCTTCACTAGGACACAGCCAACACTTTGCCCATACAATACAATACAATACAGTACAGTACAGTACAGTACAGTACAACACAACACAACACAACACAACACAACACAATACAATACAATATTATAATAGAGATACTGTTTTTGCATTGTTCATCTTAGCTATAGAATATCTCTCTGTGTCTCTTTTTATAGCATTTTAACTCACATGATAATCTCACCTGACATATCACTCCCTATAAACTAAAAGTTTCTCTTATTCCAAAACCAAAACTTTCTTGTCCTTTTGGTCACCCAATCTGAAGAATGGTAAGCATAGAACAGAGCTATTTTTCTTATCATAAGTATAATCAACATCACCCTCTTAAAGGAACAATGCTTGAATCCTAGGAATTTCCTTTCATGAAGTACTATTCATGAAAATTATGTAATTGAAATACTTTCCATAACTATAAAAGGAGGGTTGAAGTACCCAGAATAAATGAGTTGCTCCTGAAAGCTAATTGATTCCACATATTGCTTCTAACACCTGACAAAACTAGGTTTGTTCTGGTGGTCAACTGGACCTCCCAAACACAAGTTATTTGGCTTTTCTACTGAAAGTTTCACTCATGCATTCACTAATGCAGAGTTTGCATTCTTAAGAAGTGCAGACTTCTTTTTTCCTATCCTTTCAAATAAAATGATTCTTGTTGTATTAGTCAAGATGGGATATGTGTGGATGTGATGATAAACTAACCAAAATTTCAGCTAAAAACAGAAATTTTCATGTGTATGAATTTGGTAGAAATTAGAGATTCTCCAGTCAAAAAGGCTACTACATCATCTTGTCCTATGATAGCTACAGTGAAATAAATTATCTATAAATCACTTCATTGCTTCCTTTGCTTTCATCCAGCAATAATACAGATTCACACACTCTCAAGTTATTGGTAAGAACTATCTGTGAAGTTTTGGTTTTGGAACTGAGTTCAGATACCTTCTTGCTCTATATTTCTCATAATACATTGACACCATAAGTGAATAAAGAAATGCATATATTTCTTCCCCTTTTCACCTCTAATTTTATTAATTTGTGTCTTATCTTGTGATTATTTTGCTAAGAGTTTATAGATCTTGCTTATCATTCCAATGAGCCAGTTCTTCATTTTGATTCCTTAAGTTTCATTTCATTATCTTCTGCCCTAATTATCATTCTTTTTATCTACAACTTTTGAATTTTATTTGCTCTTATTTTCCAAAAGCTTTGTTGTTCATCAAGTTACTAATATGAGAATTCTCAATTAATTCAAATATAAGCACACATAAAATGGACACTGATGGAAGAACCAGAGCTAGTAGTTCAGAGTGCTTAAGTATCAAAAACTTGATTTTTTATGGAAAAATATTAAGAATTTCATATGAATACACTATTTACAACATTTCAACCCCTCTCTTTCCTCTCCACTCATATCTTGTTATTCAACTTCCTATCAGGTTCATGTATTGCTATTATTATTCAAATGTGTATATGTTTAATATTACAGCCTACTTATCCCATTTACTGTTGTTTTATATTCATGTCTTTAGGGCTGACCACTTAGAAGAGGATAACCTATCAATGGGATCATTTCTGGGAAAGACTCATTCTACCTCTCTCGGTAGCAATTGTTTGCCTATAGCTATTCACCTAGGGGTGGGACATTGTAAAATTTCCCCCAGCTGCATAGTCATGTTGACAAGCATCATCATCATGCATGTCTTCTTCAGGCAACCATATTGTTCAAGTTTCATGGATGCATCTTTGCAGTCATAACTAAAAGAAACTATATCACAGCATTATTCCCTGTCTTATAGCTCTTCCAATTTTTCCACCATTCCTTTTATGACTTAATCTCCTGAGCATTGAATGTAGGACACTTTTTTTCAGACCAGTTGTGAATTCTGAAGAAACCTCTGTCTGCTGCAAAAAAGAAATATACTTGATAACCAATTAGAGCTACATGTATCTGTAGGTATGAGGATAATTATTTAGAATACAGTTAGAAGTTACATTGGTTTAGGAAAATGGAAGTAGTAGGTTCTCCTCCAGGGTCCATTATCTCACCAGCTTATGGTAGATAATTGACTAGATTTACAGTATCAGGCATGAATTCCTTCCTATAGAGTTTGCCTGAATTCCAATTATGCAGCTGTTGTTTAGTTACAAGATAAATGAACCACGGTTGCATTAGTTGATATGGCTTGCCAGATCAGTCATTTTTGCAGTTCATAGGATTTATAACTGGGTAGGAATATTGATCACTTTTTTCTCCTGGCAACTTACATACAATCTTGAGATACTTGTTCTTAGTGAAGAGGCTTCTGGGTCAGTTCAAGCTGAATTAGAAGATTAAACAAAATATTCAGTGCCAAGCATGGGAAACCTTCCATTAAGTTGCTGGTCAGGAAAGTCCATGAAATTCCCCAAATGTGTAAACTACTGCTGATGCCCTGGTTGCCTTTCAGAAATTAAGACCCTATTGCTGAAAACACTATGCACTTCAAAAACAGAAACTGGAGACATTTAGTAACTTTATATTATTTTGTAAATGAAACTTCAGGATTACTCACCAAAAATCTCCAAATGATTTTAGGAATAAATGCTAGGTAATACGTGTTATTATGCCTAGCTTACTCTATTTTCTATATGCCCTTCTACTAGACCTTAATTCAAGTAGAAGGTACCTTCAAGGATTCCTGTTGCTATAGTTTACTAGTATTAATGTCATATTTAACAGAACCTCAGCCCATTATCCTTCACACCTGTAATGAGCCAGGACTGCACCATCTGCTTCACTGTGCTGACTCAGCTCGACATCTCTCTAGTGTTTGCCATAGCAAAAGACTCATAATGTACAACACTAATCTTCTACAATTCAAATTTCCTAACCTGAAATGTATTCATATATTTAAAAACTACCCTTGCTGTCCTGACCACTTTGTTTCTTAGGGTAGTTTTAGAGAGATATAATAGCTATTATTCACATCCTAGAACAGATACATTCTGTATGTATGACCTTGAGCAAGTCATTCCATTTTTCTGTTTCTAGTTGATAGAAGCATAATATGGTTTCATGATAAAATAACGCAATATTAGAAATTTCACAATGTATACACTAGAGTTGTTATGCCAGGGCCTGACACACTAAAGTTACTCTATATGCTAGAATGCATAACCATATGACTACGCATGGTTTACTTAAAACTACAAAACTCTTCTAGAAATCATTTTGACTCATTATTTATAACACCTTATTGCTGTCTGTGTGACTGAAATACCTAGACTATTCCTCTGAAAAAATACTCACTGCCCATTATATTGGATCAAAATTGTAATCCAAGCTCTCAAAAAACTGAAGCACTATGACAAGAGTGATTACTTATAGAGACCCTGAATTTTTTAAAAAAAAGAGTGGACAAAAAAACAATTGCTACAAATTTCTGAATTTTATTATTCACTCTATTATTTTTTTAAAGATTCAAACTTATTTTAATTTTCATTTCTCTTTTTCAAAAACAATTATTTATTCATTTAAGCACCAAACATCAAGTAACTGTTATCTATATGCTGGATCTTCACATGAATATCCAAATATCCTCATTTCGGATATACTTTCACTTCTGAAGTTGAGAAATTATTAGATTAATAGGAGAAGTGCTGTGCTTCCCTGGTTTTGTACCATAGGAAGATACATTTCATTCACCCTGGAAAACCTAGTGGTTATCTCTCTCCTATATCGCATCTCCATTCATTTCAGCAAACTTTTCTTCATAACACATGAAGATTAACCTTCCCTATTTGCAATGCTTTGTAGGTGATTCAAACTCAATTTGCCCAATGACTTTTTAAACATCATTTTATCTTCATAAATACTTCCCACACTATCTGTTAGTCTCATGTTGTGCCAAGGTAAATAAATTTTCAATACCATGTAGTCAAGACTGTCACCAAGACTGAGAGCAAAACTAAACTGCTTTCCTAGTTTCTCAGAATTATTGCAAAATTGACAAAGAATAGTAATTACGTGTTGAATTAAAGAATGCTTACACTTATCCACTGAGCATACACATGATTCTCCAAAAAGAAGATTGGTGGAGGTAGTAATTTATACAGGTGGTTTGAAAGTGTGAGACATGAACATGACTTGAGGAAGAGGTTAGGTTAAAACTTGCTTTGCTTAGGAGCATGAAGAGCCATTACTGAAGCAAAGGCTCTCTGTTGAGAAGCAAAGGAAGCATAGGCAGACAAAAAGATAGGCCAGGACATTAAAGGATATGGAAGCTAAATGGGGAATTTTAAATTTGTGAAAAGCAACTCTTTTTAAGTGAATCTTTAACATTTTCCTCACTCTATTTTTAAGGTGCTCATTTTCCTTAGATTCTTGGAAATCTTTATATATTCCTCAAATGTCAACTGGAATGCCTTTATCCTCAGGATATAGTCCCTACAGACACCAAGTAGATGAAGCATATCTTCCTCCTACAGTTCTAAACAAGGGAAACACAGCACTTCTATTACTCTAATAATTCCCATTTTAGAACTGAAGAAACACTAGGAAACAGGAAAATGACTGCTTGCTTGCTTGCTTGCTTGCTTGCTTGCTTGCTTGCTTCTTTGCTTGCTTCTTTGCTTGCTTGCTTGCTTGCCTGCCTGCCTGCCTGCCTGCCTGCCTGCCTGCCTGCCTGGATGGATGGATGGATGGATGGATGGATGGATGGATGGATGGATGGATGGATGGATGGATGGATGGTTGGTTGGTTGGCAATCTGGTTGGTTGGTTGGTTGGTTGGCAATCGGGTTGGTTGGTTGGATCGTTGGTTGGTTGGTTGGTTGGTTGGTTGGTTGGTTGGTTGGTTGATTGTTTGGCAATCTGGTTGGTTGGTTGGTTGGTTGGTTGGTTGGTTGGTTGGTTGGTTGGTTGATTGGCAAGCTAGTTGGCTGGTTGACTGGCTGATTGGTTGGTTTGTTGGTTTGTTGGTTAGTTGGATGATAGATTGTTTGGCAAGCTGGTTGGTTGGTTGGTTGGTTGGTTGGTTGGTTGGTCGGTTTCTTCCTTACCTTGGTGACTACTTGAAAGAGTGTTTGTTTTGTTGGTTGCTTGAGTAAGTGGTTTCAGAACCCTGACATTCATCTGAATCCCCAACATACACAGAGCACTTCATGGATGTTTGATAGTTAGGTGGATGGATAAATATGCTATTTGGAAGAAGGTTAATGACAATGGAAATAAGTCTAAACTAAAAACACACTTGATGAAGAATGGGATGGGGCAGGAGGCACTTGGCGTCAGTTAAATTGGTAAAATGTGTTAGTAGTATGATTTGACAAGATAAAGCAAGTTTGCTATGTTACCAGCTGTTTCTGAATCATTGTGATAAGGTAGAGGAAAACTCAATATTGTGACTTTTATTCATCTGTAAAAAAAAATGATTGTGAAGAATTACTTGAGCTTAAATGGGCTTCATAAGGAAGGCAAATATGATTTAGTTTGAACCAAATGTTATGAGATAAAAATTCCTCAGCATTTATTTTAATGAGGTGCATTTTCATATGTTAGCAGAAGGCTTAAAAATAATTGTTAAAACAAAATTTTCCAATTTTCATCTTTCTTAGTAGACATAGTTTAGAGGAATAATTGGAAGTTTTAATGTAAAGCACACTATCTTTCAAATATACAAATAAATATCAAAGACTCGTGAAACACGGCATCCCAAATGCGTTTCTTTCATTCTTTCTTGGTTACCATGGCATAAGTTATAAGAATATAGAAGTTTTTTTGAAGATAAAAAGTAAGAATGAGTTCTCATGATCCAACTCCTGTGTCCTCAAGCAATGAAAGATGTTGAAGGTGCCAAATAATTAAGATACATCATTGCACCAAATAAATTGGCCTAAATGGAATTTTGCCAATCATGCCTAATGGGATCACTCTATCTCCCTTGCTGGAGAATAAACCAGTTATTAAGAAGAGACCGAATGGAAATTCAAGTCAAATTAAACATTAATATTTATATTTCCCTTTAAACTTTTTACATTCATGAAATCATCAATTTTATGTGAGGTAAATAGGTCATTTAATTGATTTTCACCATTTCTCAATGAGTACCACCAGCTTCAGGCAAATTTCATTAGAGTAACATCTCTACCAAAATGAAACACAAAACAAATGTGCACTTAAATTCAACATTTGGAAATTCAGGCTCCAGGCTGATGGAAGTGATTCACATTACTGCCTCTCATTAAAATCCAAGAGCAAAGCATAGAGGATGTCACTCTAAATAAGCAAATCTTTCAACTGTTGTTCACGCAGATTTTTAGAAATCAATGTAGGTAGATAATAGATGGCAAAAATCATCTATTATATTATGTAATAAATGCCAGAAATATATGATAGAGTATAAAAACATATATATTAAAATTCAAATACAAATAAAAGAAGAACCACTGCTAAAAATACAGCCAACGAATGTCATATTTATGCTTATTATCATTTCCAAATGTTAAACACGTATTTGCTTATCTGTATTCTTCTCTCTTGTCTAAGGAAAATTCTTAATTTTTCTGGTTATCATATTGGTGAAATTTATTCAACGTAGCACAAAAATATGGCTTTGACTTATTTTGTTTGGGGCACCTAACTCAGAGTTCTTTTTTCAATTTTAGAATATTTCAACAGTATTAAAAGTAATTGATCTAGCTTTTGGGCTGGGGCAGACAGAGAGTTGGTCTGCTCCTGTGGAGATACTGAATCCTCAGCCATCATAGAGGAGCCACTGCACTCAGAGCAGCCGGTAAGAACTCCATCTCACTCCCTAAGCCCCAGAGATACATCTGGGAGCCAGGGACATTCAGGACACAGCAGCTACCCAAACCCCGCCCCTCCAGAATTCCACTTCCCTTCCACCCCTGCCTGGTCCTTTGGGCTGGGGCAGACACAGAGTTGGTCTGCTCCTGTGGAGATACTGAATCCTGAGCCATCCTAGAGGAGCCACTGCACTCAGAGCAGCCTGTAAGAACTCCATCTCACTCCCTAAGCCCCAGAGATACTTTTGGGAGCCAGGGACATTCAGGACACACCAGCTACCCAAACCCCGCCCCTGAGGAATTCTACTTCACTTCCACCCCTGCCTGGTCCTTTGGGCAAGGCCAGACACAGAGTTGGTCTGCTCTTGTGGAGATACTGAATCCTCAGCCATCCTAGAGGAGCCACTGCACTCAGAGCAGCCGAGGAGCTACTGCACTCAGAGCAGCAGACACCAAGGTGGTTTGCAATTGGGAGGCATCGTATCCTGAGCAATCCTAGAGGAACCACTTCCCACAGAGCAGAAACATTTCCAGATCCAAGAGGTGGCCTGAGTACCAGGAGTTCTTCCTCCCAGGAGATTAGGATCATAAGACCACAGAGACATCTGGACTCTGAGGAGCTCTGCCACAAGGAAGATAACTGGAAATACAGACTCCAGTCTTACACAGTGAGGACAGGTAACACTAGAGTTAACCAGATGGTGAAAGGCAAGTGCAAGAACATAAGCAACAAAAACCAAAGTTATTTGGCATCATCAGTACCCAGTTCTCCCAATATAGCAAGCCCTGGACAACCCATCACACCAGAAAAGCAGGATTCAGAATTAAAATCACTTCTCATGATGATGATAGAGGATTATAAGAAGGAATTAAGTAACTACCTTAAAGAAATACAGGAGAGAGTACAACTAAACAGGTAGAAGCCCTTAAAGAGGAATCACAGAAATTCCTTAAAGAAATGCAAGAAAACACAGAGAAGGAATTAAACAAAAACATTCAGGATCTCAAAATAGAAATAGAAACAATAAAGAAAGTTCAAAGGGAGACAACCATGGAGATAGAAAACCTAAGAAAGAGATCAGGAGTCATAGACACTAGCATCACCAACCGAATACAAGAGATAGAAGAGAGAATCTCAAATGCAGAAGATACGGTGGAAAATATTGACACAGTTGTCAAAGAAAATGCAAAATGCAAAAAACTCCTAACTCAAAACATCCAGGAAATCCAGGACACAATCAGAAAACCAAACCTAAGGATAATAGGTATAGATGAGAATGAAGATTCCCAAATTAAAGGGCTAATAAATATCTTCAACAAAATTATTGAGGAAAACTTCCCTAACCTAAAGAACAAGATGCTCATAAACATACAAGAAGCCTACAGAACACCAAATAGACTAGACCAGAAAAGAAATACCTCCAGTCACATAATAATCAAAACATCAGATACACAAAACAAAGAAAAAATACTAAAAGCAGTAAGGGAAGAAGGTCAAGCAACATATAAAGGCAGACCTATAAGAATTACACCAGACATCTCACCAGAGACTATAAAACCCAGAAGAGCCTGGACTGACATCATATAGACCCCAAGAGAACACAATTGCCAGCCCAGATTACTATAGCCAGCAAATCTCTCAATCACTATAGGTGGTGAAACCAAGATATTCCATGACAAAACCAAATTTGCACAGTATCTTCCCACAAACTCAGCACTTCAAAGGATAATTGATGGAAAACGCCAACACAAGGAGGGAAACTACAACCTAGAAAAAGCAAGGAAGTAATCTTCCAACAACCCCAAAACAAGATAACTATACTAACATAATTCTACCTCTAATAACAAAAAATAACAGGAAGCCAAAATCATTTTTCCTTAATATCTCTTAACATCAATGGTCTCAATTCCCCAATAAAAAGATACAGACTATTAGATGGATACACAAACAAGACCCAGAATTTTGCTGCATACAAGAAATGCACCTCAGTGACAAAGACAGACACTACCTCAGAATAAAAGGGTGGAAAAAATTTTCCAAGCCAATGGTCCCAAGAAACAAGCTGGAGTAGCCATTCTAATATGAAATAAAATCAACTTTCATCCAAAATTAATCAAAAAAGATAAGGAAAGACACTTCATACTCATCAAAAAAAAAATCTACCAAGGTGAACTCTCAATTCTGAACATCTATGCTCCAAATGCAAGGGCAACTACATACATAAAAGAAACTTAATTAAAGCTCAAAACACACATTACACCTCACACAATAATAGTGGGGGATTTCAACATCCCACTCTCAGCAATGGACAGATCATAGAAACAGAAACTAAACCGAGACACTTTGAAATTAACAGAAGTTATGAATCAAATGGACTTAACAGACATCTATAGAACATTTCATCCTAAAACAAAAGAATATACCTTTTTCTCAGCACCTCATGGTACCTTCTCCAAAATAGACCATATAATTGGTCACAAAACAGGCCTCTACAGATACAAAAAGATTGAAATAATCCCTTGCATCTTATCAGATCACCACGGACTAAGACTGGTCTTTAATAATGACAAAACCAATGGAAAACCCACGTGCACATGGAAACTGAACAACTCTCTACTCAATGATGACTTGGTCAAGGAAGAAATAAAGAAAGAAATAAAAGACTTTTTAGAAGTCAATGAAAATGAGGACACATCATACCAAAACTTGTGGGACTCCATGAAGGCAGTGCTAAGAGGAAAACTCATAGCTCTAAGTGCCTACAAAAAGAAACTGGAGAGAGCACACACTAACAAGTTGACTGCACAACTAAAAGGTCTAGAACAAAAAGAAGCAAATGCACCCAGGAGGAGTAGAAGGCAGGAAATAATCAAACTCAGGGCTGAAATCAACCAAATAGAAACAGAAAGAACAATACAAAATATCAACAAAACCAGGAGCTGGTTCTTTGAGAAAATCAACAAGATAGTTAAACCGTTAGCCAGATTAATCAGAGGGCACAGAGACAGTATCCAAATTAATAAAATCAGAACTGAAAACGGAGACATAACAAAAGAAACTGAAGAAATTCAAAAAATCATCAGATCCTACTACAAAGGCCTATACTCAACAAAACTGGAAAACCTGGATGAAATGGACAACTTCCTAGACAGATACCAGGTACCAAAGTTAAATCAGGAGCAGATAAACCATCTAAACAGTCCCATAACCCCTAAGGAAATAGCAGCAGTCATTAAAAGTCTCCCCACTAAAAAAAGCCCAGGACCAGATGGTTTTAGTGCTGAATTCTATCAGACCTTCAAGCAAGACCTAATACCAATTCTCTTCAAACTATTCCACAAAATAGAAACAGAAGGAACACTACCCAATTCATTCTATGAAGCTACAATTACACTCATACCCAAAACCCACAAAGACCCGACAAAGAAAGAGTACTTCAGACCAATCTCCCTTATGAACATCGATGCAAAAATACTCAATAAAATTCTAGCAAACCGAATCCAAGACCACATCAAAACAATCATCCATCATGATCAAGTAGGTTTTATCCCAGGAATGCAGGGATGGTTCAATATTCGGAAATCCATCAATGTAATCCACTATATAAACAAACTTAAAGAAAAAAACCACATGATCATCTCACTAGATGCTGAGAAAGCATTTGACAAAATTCAACATCCCTTCATGATAAAAGTCTTGGAAAGATCAGGAATTCAAGGCCCCTACCTAAACATAGTAAAAGCAATTTACAGCAAACCAGTAGCCAACATCAAGCTAAATGGAGAGAAACTTGAAGCAATCCCACTAAGATCAGGGACTAGACAAGGCTGCCCACTCTCCCCCTACCTATTCAATATAGTACTGGAAGTCCTAGCCAGAGCAATTAGACAACAAAAAGAAGTGAAAGAGATACAAATAGGAAAGGAAGAATTCAAAATATCACTATTTGCAGATGATATGATAGTATACTTAAGTGACCCCCAAACTTCCACCTGAGAACTAAACCTGATAAACAACTTCAGCAAAGTGGCTGGTTATAAAATCAACTCAAACAAATCAGTGGCCTTCCTCTACATGAATGATAAACAGACCGAAAAAGAAATTAGGGAAATGACACCCTTCACAATAGTTGCAAATAATATAACATCCCTTGGTGTGAATCTAACCAAGCAAGTGAAAGACCTGTATAACAAGAACTTCAAGTCCCTGAAGAAAGAAATAGAAGATCTCAGAAGATGTAAAGTTCTCCCATGCTCATGGATTGGCAGGATTAATATAATAAAAATGGCCATCCTGCCAAAAGCAATCTACAGATTCAATGCAATTCCCATTAAAATCCCAACTCAATTCTTCACAGAGTTAAAAAAGGAAATTCTCAATTTCATTTGGAATAACAAAAAACCCAGAATAGCAAAATCTATTCTCAACAATAAAAGAACTTCTGGAGGAATCACCACCCCTGACCTCAAAGCTGTACTACAGAGCAATAGTGATTAAAAACTACTTGGTATTGGTACAGAGACAGGCAGGAAGATCAATGGATTATAATTGAAGACCTAGAAATGAACCCACACACCTATGGTCACTTGATCTTTGACAAAGGAGCTAAAACTATCCAGTGGAAAAATGAGAGCATTTTCAACAAATGGTGCTGGTTCAACTGGAGGACAACATGTAGAAGAATGAAAATTGATCCATTCTTATCTCCTTGTACAAAGCTCAAGTCTAAGTGGATAAAGGACCTCCACATAAAACCAGATACACTGAAACTAATAGAAGAGAAGGTGGGGAAGAGCCTCGAATACTTGGGCACAGGGGAAAAGTTCCTGAACAGAACACCAATGGCATATGCTCTAAGATCAAGAATTGACAAATGAGGCTTCATAAAATTGCAAAGTTTCTGTAAGGCAAAGGACACTGTCAATAGGACAAAATGACAACTAACAGATTGGGAAAAGATTTTTACCAATCCTTCATCTGATAGAGGGCTAATATCCAATATATACAAAGAACTCAAGAAATTAGACTCCAGACAACCAAATAACCCTATTTAAAATGGGGTATAGAGCTTAACAAAGAATTTTCAATGGAGGAAACTCGAATGGCCGAGAAGCACCTAAAGAAATGTTCAGTATCCTTAGTCGTCAGGGAAATGCAAATAAAAACAACCCTCATATTCCATCTCACACCAGTCAGAATGGCTAAGATTAAAAACTCAGGTGATAGTAGATGCTGGCGAGGGTGTGGAGAAAGAGGAACACTCCTCCATTGTTGGTGGAACTGCAAGATGGTGCAACCACTTTGGAAATCAGTATGGCGGTTCCTCAGAAAATTGGACATAGCATTACCTGAGGATCCAGCTATACCACTCCTAGGCATATACCCAGAAGATTCTGAACATATAACAAGGACATATGCTCAACTATGTTCATAGCAGCCTTTTTTATAATAGCCAGGAGCTGGAAAGAACCCAGATGTCCTTCAACTGAGGAATGGATTCAAAAAATGTGGTATATTTACACAATGGAGTATTACTCAGCTATTAAAAACAATGAATTCGAGAGTTTTCTAGGTAAATGAATGGCACTAGAAATTAGCATCCTGAGTGAAGTAAGCCAATCACAAAAGAACACACATGGTATTCACTCACTGATTATTGGATATTAGCCTGGAACCTTGAAAGGCCGAAGATGCAACTCATAGGCCACATGAAGCTCATGAAGAAGGAAGATCAAGTGGGGGTGATTTGGTCCTTCTTAGAAGGAGCAACAAAATAGTCAAGGGAGCAAATATGGAGACAAAGTGAGGGACAGAAACTGAAGGAGGGGCCGTCTGAAGACCATTCCACCTGAGTATCCATCCCATGTGTAATCACCAAAGGTAGATGCTGATGTGGAAGTCAGGAAGTGCATGCTGATAAGAGCCTGATATGGATGTCTCCTCAGAGGTCTTCAAGAGTCTGACATATTCAGAGGCAAATGCTCACAACTAGCCATTGAACTGATCATGGGGTTCCCAATGGAAGAGTTAGAGTGAAGGCCATTGGAGCTGAAAGGGTTTGTGGCCCCATGAGGAGAGCAACAATACCAACCAACCACAGCTCCCAGGGTCTAAACCACCAGCCTGGGAGCACTTAGGGAGGGGTCCAAGGCTTCAGCTGAATATGTAAGAGTTTAGGGCCCTGCTGAGCATAGGTGGAAGAAGAAATCCTTGACTTCCTGAAGGCTGGACGCCCCAGGGGGTGGGAATTTTGAGGGTGGGGATGTGGGAGTGGGGGGTGGTAGACAGGGGTTACATCCACAGAGAAGTAGGAGGAGAGGTGAGGGGATAGGGGGTTCCTGAGTGGGTGGGGGGTGGGGTAAGTGGACAACATATGAAATGTAATTAAACATCCAATAAAAAAAAGAAAGAAAAAAAGAAAAAAAATAATTGATCTAGAAAACAAAGATTAGCGAGTATAAAGTATAAAGATTAGCGAGTTTACGTAGACTGACCAAGCATATAGCTCAGTGACAGAGATAGAGTGTCAAGCTCAGTGACAGAGAAAAGAGTGTCAAGATAATAGAAATGTAGTCATGTAAAAGAAAAAAATAAATGTCTAACCAAGTACTCAGGAAATTTTCTTTTAATGACCTAGAAATCTATGGCCATATACTGCTGCTAGAATCATGTCATCTAACATATTCAAATGTCTTTCAGTCCTAGAAATTTTGATCATTCTAGATTTCATTAATATCTAATAAAATATTTCACCACTAGAGGCTCTCAGGTGTTCTGATTACAAACTATATGTGCCCTTCACATGCCTATTTTGGTATCCCAGAAGCCTTTTGTTCACTGTAGGGATGGTAGGTTTGTTGCTTTTCTTATCATTTTGTTGAAATGGCTGATGAGAAGCAATTTAAGGGAAGAAAGATTTCTTTCCTCATGGTTTGAAGGGTACAATCTATTGTGAAAGAGAGAACATAATGGTATGTTGCCCCATGGTGGCCGGACCTAGTGGCAGCCACTTGCTCACATTTTGGTGGAATGTGAAGCAGGGATAGGGTACAAAGTGACACCAGACTTCATATTTCCTGTTTACACACAGCCTGCTTATGAGTTCAATGTGGGAAATCTAGCAGTGCTAGTTGTTGCCTGTCCTCCATGGAACTTTCCTGTAACCCTTCATGACTTCTTGATTCCTAATGTCTTTCGTGTCTATGAAATTGGCATCACATTGCTGATACCATTTCCTGCTACCAGCTCTAGATATACTTCAGCCCAATTTGAACTATAGCTGCAGGGGACTTTGTGTGCATCAGGGCTTTACCTGGGAAAATTCTTCCCTGGGTGATTGTTTTAGAGAAAGAGACACTTACTATGACTTTCTCAATTTAGGATCTCTCCTTTCAAATACATTTCACTTTCATAATCAGGAGTCTTTAATGGGTGGGATCTCCCCTTTAAGGTAACTCTCTTTTGTTCCAGTGCCAAGTGTGAGATTTCGTCTTAATTACATGAATCTTTTTCACAATTAAAACCTTACATTGGCACCTTCAGTCCAAAATTGTAACTCAGTTCTTGATCTCGTCAAACTCAAACTTACCTGGTTTACAGTTTTCTTCTCTCTCTCTCTCTCTCTCTCTCTCTCTCTCTCTCTC